>NC_135872.1:17592037-17679537 GCF_031162955.1 Sander vitreus
TAGCAGTTATTTGAATGCATAAAAAAACTCCTAAGTGGGATTATTGTTAGCCTGGCTCCGCCCTCCTACTTACTTCCGCTCAATTTTCATTTCCCTTCTGTACTCCGTCTGGGTTTGCGGTATATTCTTGTGTTTTCTCCGGTCAAATATTTGTAGGTCCAATCAGCGAACAGAGGGACTGGCTGAGAACGATGACGTTGAGGACGTGCATTAAAAAGATGCAAGCCATTCGGTCTGTTGTGGCAGCAATGCTGCCGAATATCCAGAAGTTAAAGCTCGAGCAAGAACAATCTTTGCTGAGTTTTTTTGGTGGCCATGATGTTGTGGCCCTCTTCCCCACGGGGTTTGGGAAAAGTTTGATTTTCCAGCTCGCTCCGCTAGTGGTGAAGGAGTTGGCTAAGGCTAATGCTAGCGATGCTAATGCTAAATATAAGCCGATAGTTG
Source organism: Sander vitreus (assembly GCF_031162955.1). Taxonomy (NCBI): domain Eukaryota; kingdom Metazoa; phylum Chordata; class Actinopteri; order Perciformes; family Percidae; genus Sander; species Sander vitreus. Next base: position 17,592,482 of record NC_135872.1, read on the forward strand.
TTGACGGTCTCCCCTCTTGTTGCACATGCGCATGACATACGTCACGACCAAACGTTAGCGATTGGTTATGGCAGATCCAGAGTGGCTCTGGGCAAATCCAATAGTTTTAAACTTCAACAGAGTACCCGCCTTCAAGGAAGTTAACACTTGTCAATGGAGAGAGGCCAGACTCTCTGTAAAAATGAAATGTACGAGAGTCTGGTAGGACCAGGCTAGATTATTGGGGCCTTTAGCCGTTAAACGCTTGGCTATGTTCAGCAGCTAATCTCTAGCTTTGTCTGCCATTTGGTGCTGGGTTTTAAGAGCCTTTTTTCTAAAACAACTTCATCTGAAACAATGCAAAAGATACAAGTGGTAAGAGTAAGCAATAACAAGTAAGTCAGGGCCTTATAAAAACAAATGAAAAACTATGACTTGAAAGATGCTAAAAAGGGAGTGATAATTTGTTGTGTGTTCATCACCACGAGCGACCCCTTTCACTTTAAACATAATTTGATCCACCCACTGTTAATATTAAAACATTGATTAGAGTAGCTTTAAATCCCTATATACATTTGATATCCCTCTTGGATCAAGCTTTCCAAACTGCCATGGCCGGCACCAACTGGTCCCTGAGGGTCAAATAGAAGTTCCTCATTGGTCCAATTGCATCAGCAGTGGTGGCGGATGACAACACATTGGCTCCTCTCAGTGACCCCTCCATATGAGCTCATTTGGCTGAGACGAAGGATGTCCCATTTTAACCCATTGATAACAGCCGTTCAAACAGAACCCTGACACATGGCTGCATGATGGACGGCATGCTGACTAATGGAAAACAGACTGCTGATGTATTGGGGTGAGTGTGTGTTTTTTGTCCCCTCGCTCATCTGTGACTCATCCACCCTACTCTGAACAAATGACAGCTCCACAAGTGTTTTGTAACCCCTCTTTATATCTCTCTTTGTCACGTTCACTTCAGTTTGCTGTACAAAGAGTCCTCTTTTCGTGTATTTTTCTCTAACTCAGGCTAAATGCAGAACATAAGTTTTCATAGTCACACCTTTCAGACAAATGTCAATAATGTTGACATGTTTCATAAACAATGTGCCCACTCCATTGTTGTGATAAACCAGCACATTGCCATTGTTTCTTCTGAATCAGTGAATTTGACACTCTCTCGTGTCTATGGCCTTTCAAAATCAGACATAGCCATCAGTCACAGCATGGCACTGCCAAACCCCATCAGCAGTCATGTGGTTTGCATTAGAATTGGTCGAGCCGAGGCACAGCTGGAGGCTGGAGGTTACTTAACATATCCCTGCACCGATAGATGGTTGAGGAAAAATACCCTCAGTGCTGATGAGGATTATTCAAGCTCCCTGCAGAGAGAACAGTGCTCCCTGCTTTTTTAGGGCTTCATTTTTATTTAAAACTCTTCCCTGAATGTAAAGCAGTCCCTGTCAGACTTGATATGTTATCGGTTGTGAATTGCACGGTTTTAACATTGCAGGCAAGCTGTTCTAAAAATACACATAACACAGAAGATATAATTTGCACTTTGTTTATTTGCATCACATCACTCCCACGTGTTAAAAAACACACAGGTTAGAGAAGGAGATGGTAAATCGAGATTATACAAAATGTAACAAAACATGTGGAGTATATTAATGCATTTAAAATCCATGTCTTATCTAATATTTCATATACATACATTTGACAAATGAACTGTTTTAACAAACAGAATAGCATATATATTAAGCTGACTTCCACAAGAAGTATAGTGAAGCCTATCCCTGGCTCTGGTCACTCGTATATCCATCAGATATCGCTATACTGGAGTGCAAAATCTAAATCTGATTTTCTTTAGCACATACATCACAGACACAAGACGTTTAAAAAGTGTATTACCTAACACTTACATTCAAGCAGAGGCTGTTTAGAGTCCTCTAACTCTGTACACACTATAGGCTATTGAGGAGATAAGGAGTGTATTGAGCATGTAAACAAAGAGGGGAAAATTAAAAAAGCCAGGCTGACGGTGGTGGTGGGAGGATCCGCAGGGTGGAAGTCAAGACTCCTGCAGTGCTTGCTTTCAGATGCAGATTAAAGGGAGACAGAGACAAAAAGTCAAAGGGTACCGCTCCCATGCAACCTTTCACCTCGGACAAGAGAATTTTCAAAAAGTTCCTGTGCCAATCCGAGAATTAAGACAACAACTCTCATCCTGCTGTGTTTCCATAGATGTTAAATCGGCTGATACAATTCCAATTAAAGAGAAATGTCAGGGGCGATACGATGTTCAGTCGATTAGCTTGAAAGGTGAGAAAATACCAGCCCAAAGCAGCCAGGGGAGCTTTCACACACAGGTAAGAATGTGGCACCTCGCGCTGCAATCTGAGCTTGCAGCTGCCGCATATAAATAGGCTGGTGTAGCCAGACAGCAAGAATACAACAGAGAAGTGGCTAACGCCCATCAGCTTAAACACAGCCCCAGACACTTTCTGTTTTTCTCTCGCCTACATTAAAGGCTGCAGCTGGAAGCAAAGCTCAGCATGCAAATTCACGACATTTACATGACGGCCTATGCTTTCTCTCTGTGACTGTACGTTGATATGTTCCTTTAAACTCTCAATACACTGCCCGTCGTCTCTCAAGTGGCTCACCAGTGATGCATCCACATTAAAGCATACACACACTTTTATTGAATATGCAACATATATTTTTTTTTCTATCGCCCTGTAACAATCAAACATTTGAATTTAATGTAAACAACACTCTGTCTGCTGGAGTGTGAAACAAGACCCAGAATCCTCTCTGCTGTCACCACAGGGGTTAGTTCCCAATGCTCACTGTGCTGTTTTGTTTCAACCTGCACCATTTGGCATCCCAGAGTAAAATGAGCCAAATACTTAATACAGGGAAGGATGCTAAACTGCCACAGATCAGAACTGTGACAACAAAAGCAAATTATTAAAATAAATTAAAGTTTAGTCCACAACCCACAGGGTTAGCAGTCTGTTTATGAGTTCAGATGAAGCAGAAGAACTTCTTCCAGCTGCACCTTGAGAAAGCTTTAGTGCGTCGGTCAGAAAACCTCCTCTTCTTAGTCTTGCGGGTTTTGTTTTTAATGGCAGCAAAGATGGCCGCATCAAACGCCTCCTTCAAGTTCTTTTGCGTGAGTGACGAACACTCTACATAGTCTGTAGCCCTGATCTTCTCCGCCATGCTCCGGGCCCGGGAGCTAAGAATAGGTTTGACATTAGATCTGTCCAGGTTGATGAGAACGTTCACGTCCAGCAAGAGGTCCGACTGAGTCCCAACAAGAATGATGGGCGAGGACGGATTATGAGCCCGGATCTCCGGAACCCACTTCTTGGTGATGTTGTGAAACGAGGTGGGGTTGACCATGCTGAAGCACAGGAGGAAGACGTCCGTGTGGGCATAGGACAGAGCTCTAAATCCATCAAACTCTTCCTGAAAGGATCATGAAGACAGAAAGCAAAGGTTAGTATCAATCAAACTATGTGCAGACAATAGGAATCAGTGAAAGAGAATGACTCACTAAAGTATCAGGAAAAGATGATCTATTAACATTCAGGGTGAAACCCTGTCACTGAGTCACATATCGGATGAAGCAAGTGTACCTTTAAAGTTCATCTCTCATGCCATTAAAAAAAATCTGTATATTATATTAAGAATGGGGGTTTATGTTATATATAAGAATTTGGGACTTAAAACAAAAACACTAAAAAAAATACCCTATAAAAATAACATAGTAGCATTTGTCTACATCATTTCTTAGGGACCGTTTGGTATTTATGGAATGGCCCACCGGAGGAAAATAGGGGAGGGTTGTGTCTTTTTATTCTTTGCTGAGGGGAGGGTCATCCAACATTTTTCAGTCCAGAGGGGGGGGTTAACAGCAAAATTTCAAAGTGGCTTGTTTGGTGCATATTTTTCCATGTAGCTCCATGTAGCTCTCTCAGTCTCTGCCCTCCTTCGCTACCAGATGGGTCTGACCCATGAGTTTGCTGTGGGGCAGGGCATAGACATGTGGGGCAGGGGGAGCTGCCCCCCTGGTGGCTGAAATGGATAATTGCATTGTTTAAAAAATGAGTGGAATAATTCTGTAAAAATATTACCTGGCTGACGATGGGAGCAGCAGGACGCAAAAAACGAAAATGACTGTTGCACTATGTCTGGACATCTTACCGTGCCAAGGTTGCAATAAAGGTTTCCTAAATGCCACATTTGATGTCAGCTTACTAATTGATTGCGGGTTTTGTGTAGATTTGGACTTTTATACGTTTATTCCGCTTTGTTTAAACGTCGAAGTGGAGAAAGCCTAGTGACGAGTCCATAGCAACCAGTTTGCGTGTTGAATATTACCCAGAGTGCCTTGTTGAATGGTCTCAATATTTTATTGTTTTATTTCATGTGAATACTAGTTTACTAGAGGAGTAACTTAGTATTTGAAGTAATGCAGTAATGCAGGAATTGTAGTTCATTTAGTTTCCATGCTTATTTTGTTTCCACAACAATGTTAGTGAGTAAATCTACTGAAATGGCCACCACACCATAACAGAGGAGTGGGATGCGTCAGATCAGAATGCAGAGATTTAGTGTTGTATATCATAGGTGTAAAAAAATAATAACAATGGAAGTCTGTATGTATTTGCCAAACGCAAACCAGTACAGAACGTATTGATAAATTGTTGGGAGAGGGTCATGCCTTTTTTTCAAATCATTGTGGAGGGTCATAGAAAATTCTTTACTGGTGAGGGGAGGGTCATGTCTTTTTTGGCTAAAGGTCCCAAAACTCCTCCGGTGGCCCCTTAAATAAATAACGAACAGTCCCTTATTGAAAAAAAAACAACTAATAGTCTTACCTGTCCAGCAGTGTCTAGAAGCTGAACTTTAACTGGAGATCCTTCTACTTGGACCTGACCTGTTAAAACCAGTGACATGAATCAGTCAGTATCAATTTAGTTCACTTTATATATTTAAAAGAAAGAAAAATATTTCAAACATCAGAATTGCACATAAAGTACATAACATGCACACATTAAAACGTAAAATATAGGCTACAAGTTTTAAGTTAAACCTTTCAAATGACAGTGTTGCATGTGTCAGTAAACACACCAGCATTCATGCAAATTATTGCCATTCTTAATTAATTTTCATTTAGCCTAATAAAACTAGTGACTCTTAAAAATAAAATAAAAGTCCACAATCACTAACCAGAGAAGACATCAAAGCCGGTCTGTTGGTATTCTGTCGGGTATCCATTGGAGGTGTAGCTGACAATCATGCTGGTCTTCCCGACGGCTCCGTCTCCGACCAGCATACAGCTGATGACCCCGGGCTCCAGCTCATCTTCCCGGGTCAGCCCGCAATTGGAAGGGACTCGGGATTCGTGGTAAAAGTAATCCATTCGAGGTGGCATGTCGAGCCGCACATAAAACTTGTGAATGCAGACTCGCCTCCTTACTGATCTCTGACTGAGAGACTACTGAGAGTCAGCTTGGTAGAGTCTGTCACATATCACCAGCCTGCCTATCCTGTTCTGAGTGACGGGCGACATGTGTGGGGCCGGACGTTTTCAGGGGAAGTTTGTGCTACAGGTTGTGATTTGCATAGACACACCCACCGAGAAAAGAAAGAAAAAAAGAAAGAAAGAAAGAAAGATAGATAGATAGATAGATAGATAGATAGATAGATAGATAGATAGATAGATAGATATGTGTATTCATGTATTGATCATTTGCAATGTGCTGTACATAGACATAGCAGGCTACATACAGAACAGATGCCTTTAAATACATTTATTTCTCTCTTTTTTTTTAACTTACGTTATCGTTACTTATCTGTATGGGCTAGTATACATATTTTTAAGAGTAAAATAATTTTTTTTTCTATTAGTATTTTTATGGTAAACTTACAACCTATTTTCGCCTATATTTGATTACAATTTTGCAGCTTTGTTTATAGGCTACATTTCTTTATTTTAGTAGATCTGTACTTATTGTGCTACATGTTTAGTTTTTATTTCACACTTGCTATGGCAATGTAGGCTAAATGTATGTTGCCAATTATGCTCCTTTGAGTTGAATTGAATTGAAATAGGCCTATGTAGGCTACATAGATAGATAGATAGATAGATAGATAGATAGATAGATAGATAGATAGATAGATAGATGCAAATCTATTGTTATAGCCTGTACATAGGAAACTATTTAGGCATAAAATAAAAAGCAATGATAGCCTACATATCCTTTACAATCAATGATACAATTTGACAACGTTATGGTGCACCAAAAAATAAAGTGTAAAAGTATGGTAACTAAGGCACATAGGCGTTTATTTAGCCTATAATTATTTTTTAATGCTATCAAATTTTCATGGTAACAAACCCATGGACCTATCAACCACTCACCACTCTAAGTTTGGACGAACGGCGGCTGCGCCCCCTAGCGCCTAAAATGGACACGACTACACCAAATGTTATCACATGATTCCGTGTGTCACCTGATTATCCGTGTCCACCCCTGTGTTGTGTAGTCGGAAGCTAAGCTAGCTGTTATGATAGCATGAATGATTGAAATTTCATATATTCACGTTTACTGCAGCGCAAGATATTATACTCCAGATCTTGCTTCTGAATTTAGACGCATGCGGAGAGAGGAAGTACGCTCGTGTGCCCTTAACCGGTAGAAGTTGTTTTAGCTAGCTAACGTTAGCTGTTTAGTCATGGCGTCCTAGGATCGTTTCTTCACCAGTCATTATATATGTAGAGCATTCATTTACAGGTAGTCGAATAAGGTGGGACTGTATAATCATAGAACCATGGCTTCAATTCTTGATGAGTACGAGGACTCGCAGAACACCAGGCAAAGTGCGCAGCAGCACAGCCGCTTGTCAACAGCCAACATCGGGATAACACATTCAGGTAGCCAGGTCGCTATTCAAGGATGCTATAACGTTATTATTACTTTTTAAGGAATGCTAAAGAACACACCTAAATATTGCAGTCATGTTGTTGACGCAGTGCCTTCACTGACATTACGCTGTACTTGTTCTCTAACGTTAGGTTTTGTGAATGTGAGACTTGAGGAAGAGAAACCGATATTCAACAAGCAGAGGATCGATTTTACACCGCCTGAGAGGATAAACCATCTTGTTGTCTGCAACAATCAGCTATGCATGAGTCTGGGAAAGGACACCCTGCTGAGGCAAATTACACTATCATAAGCACTTAAAACGCTTTTAATGGTCACTAGTGTTTGTGTGGTTTGGCTTGGATTAGTTTGAGTTAATGGCTGTTCTTCTCTGTGATTTGTATTTTCTTATCTTATATGTTGTTTGCTGTTGTTTATTGCAGCCTCTCAAAGTGTTGTTATTACTGATACAAGATGCTGATACTGATGTTTCATGTTCTGTTCTGTACAGGATTGATTTGGCCAAGCCAGATCAGCCTAATCAGATTGAACTGGGAAGGAAAGATGAAAGTAAAGTGCACAGACTATTCCTGGACCCCACCGGTGAGAAAAAAACCCCAATGCTTATTCAAAACATTGCCCATAGGCTTTACTTAGATAACTCATTTACATAACTTTCTTTGAGTCTGCCTTCTATCATATTGTTATCTGAAGATGTGCATAATCCTTTTTTTATTGTATATTGATTGCTGTTAGGCATTTTTTAATTCTTATCCAGTACATTTGCATAAATAAAATGTCTGAGAGACTGCAGAAACTTAAGCCCTGAAAATATATGCTACTATATAATGCATACGATTACTGTGGCAGTATCATGGTTATGACTTATTAACAGCAGCAGCTGTATCCTCCTCCAAATTTTCCCATTGCAGGCTCCCATCTGCTGATCTGCCTGAGCACCAGTGAGTGTCTGTACCTTAACAGGAACACACAGAAGGTTCGCAGTCTGTCCCGTTGGAGAGGCCACCTCATCGAGAGCGTGGGCTGGAACAAGCTGCTGGGCAATGAGACCAACACAGGACCCATCCTGGTTGGCACCAGTCAAGGCATTATCTTTGAGGCTGAGATCTCTGCCACTGAAGGCAGCCTGTTCAACACCAATCCAGATCAATACTTCAGACAGGTCAGAGCATGTGTGCTCATCCCCATTTGTAGTGTTTAGTGTGTGATTTATTTTATTTTGTGTATATATATATATATATATATATATATATATATATATACACACCATGTTTAGTGGTACTGTATAAAACACTGACCTACACCTTTTATTTCTTCTGCTTGGCATGCAACTGCACAATAATATTCTCTTCCTGAGACAGGTCCACTCTGTGGACGAGGATGGGAAGCCTGCACCAGTCTGCTGCCTGGAAGTGGAACGGGGCCTGGAGAACAAGTACTTCATCATCGCCACCACCCGCAAACGCCTGTTCCAGTTTGTGGGTAAGGTGGCTGAGGGGTCAGAGCAGCAAGGCTTCAGCTCCATCTTCAGCCAGAACCAGGACCTGCTGCCCAGTTTCCAGGAGTTCCCAGCCAACATGGGCTACAGCGAGATCACCTTCTACACCTCCAAGCTCCGAACCTGCCCTAAGGCGTTCGCCTGGATGATGGGTAATGGAGTTCTTTATGGTCAGCTGGACTATGTCAGGCCTGATTCCCTGTTGAGTGACGTGCAGGTAAATATCTTTGTATATGAGAATGTTTTTTCTTTTAAATATGTCTTGTTCTTTAGAAGCTCAAAGTAATGCATCTCTCAATAATGTTTAGTTCTACCCTCTCCACATTTACCTCTGTTCTCTTTGTCTTTATGTGTCACGTACTTTCTCCGTATTTTCTCCCTCGCAATGAAACAGGTATGGGACTACACCCCGGACATTGACCTTAGTCTCAACAAGCCCATCTCCATTGTGCTGACACAGTTCCACTTTCTGCTGCTGCTCCATGACCGAGTGAAGGCCATCTGCACTCTGAATGGACAGGTGGTATATGAGGATGTGTTCCCAGATAAATTTGGCGCCCTTAAGAAGATGATCAAGGACCCAGTTGGTGGGTTGGTGTGGATCTACACTGAGAGGGCAGTTTTCCGGTACCACATCCAGCGCGAGGCCAGGGACGTGTGGCAGATGTACATGAGCATGACTAAATTTGACCTGGCCAAGGAGTACTGCCGTGACCGGCCAGAGTGCATGGACATGGTGCTGGCCAAGGAGGCTGAGCACTGCTTCCAGAACAAGCGATACATTGAGAGTGCCAAGTGCTATGCGCTGACACAGAACTACTTTGAAGAGATAGCACTCAAGTTCATTGAAGCCAAACAAGAGGAAGCTCTAAAGGAGTTTTTGCTGAAGAAACTGAATAATTTGAAACAGAGTGAGAGAACGCAGATCACCTTGCTGGTCACCTGGCTAGCCGAGCTCTACCTCAATCGGCTCGGCCAGCTGGAGAGCGATGGTAACAACGTCATCTTACAGGAGACCCGTGAGGAGTTTCGGCAATTCCTCAGCAGCGCCAAGCATAAGGAGTGTTTGTTCAACAACCGCAGCACCATCTACGACCTGCTGGCCAGCCACGGCAACGTGGAAGACATGGTTTACTTCTCAGTCGTCATGCAGGACTATGAGAGAGTCATATCCCACTACTGCCAACATGACGATTACAGCGCTGCCCTGGACGTGCTTTCCAAGCACTGTGATGAAAAGCTTTTTTACAAGTTCTCTCCCGTCCTCATGCAGCACATTCCCAAAAAAGTGGTCGATGCGTGGATTCAGATGGGCAAGCGGCTGGACCCGAAGAAGCTCATCCCAGCTCTGATGAACTACAGCCAGATGGGCAGCACCCAGCAGATCAGTGAAACCATCCGCTACATGGAGTTCTGTGTGTACGAGCTGACAGTGACAGAGGAGGCCATCCATAATTACCTGCTGTCGCTCTATGCCAAGTACAAGCCGGACTCTCTGCTCTGGTATCTGGAGCAGGCAGGTACACACGCCTCAGAGATCCACTATGACTTGAAGTACGCCCTCAGGCTGTGTGCAGAAAATGGCTACCTCCGCGCCTGTGTCCTGGTTTATAGGATTATGGAACTGTATGAGGAGGCAGTGGATCTTGCTTTACAAGTAAGCACTGCATGTAAATAAATACTATTCAGTCACAAAACATTACATTACATGTCATTTAGCCAACGCTTTTATCCAAAGCGACTTACAATTGCTGTATATGTCAGAGGTTGCACTCCTCTGGAACAACTAGTGGTTAACTGTCTTGCTCAGGGACACACAGGTTGATGTATTGCAGTGGTAATCAAACTCAGATGTCTCACAACAAAGGCATGTGTCATATCCACTGCCCCATCACCACCCAAAACATATTATTTAAATTGTGCAGCCACTGTGTGGAATCAATGAAATTGTGTATAAATATTTCACCAGATTATTGTCCAAAAAAATGTTATCATCAATCTTTGACAAAATGCCACTGACTTGCACTGTATTTATGGTCCGTAGGTAGATGTAGACTTGGCCAAGTCATGTGCGGACCTGCCTGAAGATGACGAGGAGCTGAGGAAAAAGCTTTGGCTGAAAATCGCCCGGCATGTGGTGCAGGAGGAAAAAGATGTGAAGAAAGCCATGAACTGTCTGTCCAGCTGCAACCTGCTCAAGATCGAAGACATCCTGCCCTTCTTCCCAGACTTTGTCACCATTGACCATTTTAAGGTCTGCAACAAAGTATTTCCTTTCTCGTTTTTAGTATTAATAAGAAATACACATCATCAAATAAATAATACAATAAAGGCCTTTTTTCAGTAGCTGCAGCCGAGCTGGCGCGCGCAAATGTGACGTCATGAGAGCGCCGTAACTGTTTATAGTCGCATGGTGGTCCCATCACTAGTTGCAGTCTTCTCCTGATCAGAGGTGGCGCTAATGAGGAAAGGCTACCGACTTTGCTACTTCTACGGACTAGAAGAAGAAGAAAAAGGTAAACAACGGCAGAACTGGCAGCAGCATTGTCGTCAATGCTTCGATTTGATTCGACGACCTACTTCGTTGGATCAAGCCTTTCATTCGCCATAAAAGAACTCATCTTAACCCAGTAAGTTTACCAGAGAGACTTGCAGTCACTCAGAGTCCTGGCATCCGGTTGCCCTCAAGCTCGTTCAGGCTTCCTGTTTCCGCTTTGTCGTGCGCCGCTGAGAAAAATAAAGTGGTGCACAACCTCTGGTCACGTGCTATAAATCCTCACGCGCCAGCGAGATCTACGTCACATTGGCGCGCGCCACCTCAGGTGCGGCTTCTAGTTGTTTTTTTTGTTTGTTTTTTCTCCATTTTATTGTCAACCTGGGTGTCACCTACAATGGATGAAAGTATGCTCAATGTATGGTTAACATACAAACACAAAATATGGTATATTTCTTCAAATCTTTGTACTTTATCCTCTGTGCATTCTGGTTTCTCAGGAGGCCATTTGCAGCTCCCTGGAGGAGTACAATCAGCACATCGAGGAGCTGAAGCAGGAAATGGAGGAGGCCACGGAGAGCGCCAAACGCATCAGAGAAGACATCCAGGAAATGAGGAACAAATATGGCGTAGTGGATTCCCAAGAAAAGTGTGCTTCTTGTGACTTCCCTTTGCTCAACAGGCCCTTCTATCTGTTCCTATGTGGACACATGTTCCACTATGACTGCCTGTTCCAGGTAACTCTCCAAGGCTGCTTCCATACTGCTTTTTCAATGTCAATATGTTCTCTCAGTTTACTAACAATCACATTAGTATCATGTATGAAACTTACCTCAAATTATACATTTTAAAGATGTAACTATGTTTGTGTAGTAATAATTCTCATGTGTCCCTTTTTTCTTTTCTTCTACCTTCTAGGAGGTGACCCCTCACCTGACGGTCTATAAGCAGAGTCGTCTGGAGGAGCTTCAGAAAAAGCTGGCCGCGACCATGCAATCGTCCAAGTCACGCCACCGCCCGGCACCCAAGGACGAAGGAGACACTTCCAGCCTGGGAAAGGACAATGCAGGCACAAGCCGCGAGCAGATAAAATCAGACATGGATGACATCATTGCGTCTGAATGCGTGTACTGCGGCGAACTGATGATCAAGTCCATCGACAAGCCTTTCATTGATCCACAGAAATTTGAGGAGGAAAAATCCAGCTGGCTATGAATGAGGCCTCTCAGTGTGAAAAGACACAAGATGAGCCCATCATCTTATACTGTATGTCAATGAAAACGGCACCATCCGTAGGACTGACCCATTCAGTGGATATATACATTCTCCTGATTACCTGTTGGTAGTGCCTACTTTGAAAAATGTATCAGCTTCAGTTGCTCTCTACAGAATACCCTTTTTTTGTTGGCAGTATTTGAAGCAGAGTTAAAGACCTTTGCACTTTGTATGGGAACGTCTAGTGAAAGGTGGACATTGTGGCCAATAATATAAGATGATGTGGTAATGTAAAATATTGGCAGGGTATTACAGTGCATACAATGTGCCTGAACTAGGGCTGCTCAATATGAGGAAAATATGCGATAACGTTGTTGAATATCACGATAACGATATTACATGCGATAAATAAACAGATATTAAAGTGTACTCAGTTCTGCTGCTTTCAGTATTCTGTTAAAATGCAACAAACTGCTCGTTTCTTTCGTTTCTAACATACTTTTATTGAACATTGAATTGAACATAAAAGGCACCACTTAAAAAAAAATTAGTTACATTTTAATTTGCAGTTTTCTACTGATATTTTCTTTCAACTAACACAAAAGCGTTTCGCAATGTGTATATTGCGCTAGTTAAAAAAACAAAATATTGTGCAGCCCTAGCCTGAACCTCTGATTATAATGGCAGAAAAGAGTTCAAAAGCTAGAATCAGATATAACGGCACTATTCATCTAGGTTATGCTCTTGTTTTGTCTATTGGAAACATAATCTGTCTGTGTCTCCTTAGCTCAGTTCAACCACTCCACTCAACTCTGTGTTCATATTACAGTTAACGTGGGGGAAGCTTATCTGTTAACTGTTATTTCATATATTAACAGTTTTGCAAATGAATTGTGCCACATTAAAGCTTGTCAGCAAGGATATACTGATTGTTCTTGTTGTTTGAAATGTAATAAATATTTAACAAATCATTTTATCAATCGGCTGGACTGAGAGAAATCCATACCCTTTATCACAATTCCTCGGAATGGCATCTACAGCTCCATGAGCAGTACAATAAACAGCACACTGGGGACCTGAAGCAGGACACGAACAAGATCATACTTACGCTGCGTAAAAGAAACATATGTAAGCTGTGGTTTAACAGGAAGATTTGAGTTAAGGCCAATGTGACAGCAAGCATTGTTTGGATCCAAACCAGACCCATGATGAACGTTTTGTGTGTATCACATAATCATTACCATTATAAGTGACAATAAACGTTCATACATTAATACATAAAAAAAGGTATGTCATTTTGAAATAATCCTAGAGTTCTCTTTCAACGCTTGACATCAGAAATTATTTTTTTTATAGTTATAGTCACATTTTACTCTGGTTATCCCAACTGCCTCGCCATACCTAAAACGGAGTTCCCGTCTGGTGACGTCAGACGTCGCTCGGTAATCTTCGCAGTGAGCAGACGCTGTTAATCGACATCTGAATTTAGTCGATGCGTTTGTAGTAGTTGTGCATATACGGCCGAAAACGATATACACGGTGGACGTGTGCCTTACAAAATTAGTAAAAGATACCGCTGGGGTTTCTTTGCACAGTTTTATCCTCTGAGACATCGAGGAGCGAGGGTCCCTCTCTCTGCGATTGATTAAAATGCCTGCTCCTTGCTGTACCCTCGCCATGGCGTCGTGTCTCTGCTCTCTCAGTAACAGAAAGTGGCCGCCTCTCTGCTGTTGCTGCCGACTCAAAGCTCACAGACTCGCTCGGCGCCTCAAACCGCCATTTTGGAGTCAGAGAACCGTGAGTCGGCAGCAGCGAAGAGAGAGACGAAAAGGGGGACACGGGGCCGAGGTGAGAGACTCCATAGTGGTTGTTATGGCGAAGGAGCAATGGGGGAAGATGGCCGGGAGGGAGAAAGAATTAAAACATGGGGATCATTCGTTCACCAGGCAACCGAGTCTCCGCTCGTGTCCGCAATAAGGGTACGGGAGGCGCGGGCGACGGGCCTTGCTGTCTCCGTATCGCCACTAGCCTGTTTAAAAAATGCTATTAAACCAATATCAGATCTTAATACATTGTTAAGGCAGCAGGGAGGTGGTGGCCTTAAAGAGACAGAGCCGATTTGAATACTTCATATTAATGGTGTTTGATCAGCTTATAATAAAAAGCTAACGTTACATTAGGAAAGAGATAGCATAGAGGCAGTCGTAAAGGCTAACGTTAGATGTTTAGGAAAACAACTAGCTACCAACGCTAATATATGGTGTGGCTTTACGTTAGCTACCTAAACCAGTAAGCTGTCAGTGTGCGTGTATACAAGCTCCTTGACCCTTTACTATCATTGATCGGAAGCAATGCTGCTTGTGCTTACACAGCAAGACAGCTAACGGTCGTTAGCCTGCAAGCTACAATTCATCCAAGGTTAGCTAGCAACCCTGGCTAACGCTAGCTTGGATTTGCTAGCTGGCTAATAATAATATAACCACGGGATAGCAAAATAAGATGCATATTATTTATAATAACACAGCTCTCAGTTTTTTTTTCATTTAAAAAAAGAGGACCACACTCTTGCTTGGCTTTAGTTCTTGTCATCCTCTCACACGCGAGACTGTGAAGTTGTCTCAGAAAGTGAAGTGAATAGGTAATGAGTAGTAATTACAGAGGACAGGTTTAACGTTACCACACAATCGTCACTGTCAGAACAATCACTTGCACACTCCGAAATGAAATAACTCAGACAATGTGGTAATACTTGGCTAAGTCACATTTATAGCGGAATTGGTGAAATCAAACGTATTCAATCTGACCCTTTAATGAACTGAATGGAATGATATGAACATAGTATGCAATATAATGGCCTTGCATGTTATATAAAGAGGAAAACAACTCTAACAGCCAGTGCATTTCTTCAATTAAGAAGTAACATTATAAACATGATAGCTAATCATGTACAGTTTAAATACATACTAATGTTCCAGGAGCTGCTGTTTCCTTTATTTTTATTTTTTTGACATTTGTAAACAATATTTGATTGTTCCTTGAAAATCATGAGCATTCACATTCTCACTATTGCACAGAACACAACATGTGAAAGAGCACCATCAGCCCATAAAAACACTTTATTATTGTTATGTGGATATCGGTGTGTTACTGTGGGCTTTTTGTTTTGTAGGTGGGATTTCCATCATTGATCATTAATCTTGGAATCAAGAACAATGGCTTTCCTTACTGAAAAGGTAGGTCCACTTTTGCTCAATGAACTATCTGCTAGTACCATACTGCATTCCCCGCCATTAAAGGAGAGAAGTCTGATATTTAAAGTAAAGGACCATGACAAAGTTTGAGATGTAGGCAGTGATTGAGCGGTGTGGAACCAGGCTAGAAGGAAAAGGAGTTTTCAGACTATCTGGGAAAATCTGGATTGGGAAAATAAAAGCAAAACTAAGCAACATCTTATGAACCTCTCGTAAACAATTTATAAATCCTAACTACCTCCAGTTCTTGCTAGATACATTAAATAAAACAGCAGAGCATTACTCATCCCATACTGTAGTAGACAGTGTCCTGTGCTGCTCATTCTGACCTTGAGCCATCTGCCCATCCCTTTCGTTTTATGTTCTCTCTGCTTCTCTCCCTTTAGTAAAAGTTGCTGCCCTGCTGGGCAGAGGTGTCTGTGCTGCATGGCGTCAGGGCAGGGTGGCCGACTGGAGGCTGGGGCATCAGGGAGCTCTGGCCTGGCCAAACCTCTCTACCTGCAGCGCTTAGAAAGATCCCTGAGGTTGGACAGCTTCCTGCGCCAGACTGCTGCCATCTTCAACGGAGACATAACCACAAGGTACAGGCAAAGTTCCGGGTGGGTAATACACTCATCACATTTAGACTCGGGTTTGTTCCTCAGAACATTCTCGGATCAGTTTCAGTCGGTGCTGCAGTTTGAAGATGGCTCATGTGTGGATGGAGAGATTAGTTCTGTAAATGCAATTTTGCTGGAATGGAGTTGCAAGCTGAACCAACTGCAGCCAAATGAATTTAAAAACACTGTGTGCATTGTAGCGATTTTCCATCCCATCTGTAGACCATCCAGTTAGATCAGGTCATTAGTACCTAATGTTCTCCCCCCAATGTTCCCGTTATGGATATCCCAACAGATGATTTGAGATATATAGGATGCAATGAGTTGGCTTACAGCTACATACTTCTTATGTTCTAGTGATGACAGTGATGACAGCGATGGTGCATTGGGGACAGGGCTATCCATGGACCCCTCCGCCACTCAGCATACAGCTTTGACCGTGAAGAGTGAGCCATGTGAGCAAGAGGACTGCTTGTCAGAGGGAAAGCCCCTCAATGGAATTCTGCTGCAGGGTAAAGGTAAGATACATACAGCAACACTAATATTTATGTTACTCACATGTTACTACACAGCCTCACTGGTGTCATTTAGCTGTGACACCAGTGGAAGATATAGTTCATGCACATTTATATTGTGATGTTTTTTTGCCCCCCCGTGAACTCAGCAGACCAAAAGGCAGATAAAGCTAGCCTCTACAATTTCTCCAAGCTGAAGAAGAACAGAAAATGGCTTAAGGTATTTCACTACTTGTTCAGAACTTTTCACTGCTATGTTAATCTCCTTTCTTACACACTACACATCTATACAGCATATACATACGCACACCCTCAGCATCCTTTAACCATGTTCCCCCTCTGTCACCTGCAGAGTATCCTGTTGAGTGACGACACCACAGACTCGGACACAGACTCAGATGACTCTGACTTCAGTTTATCACGGGAGGAGCTGCATGACATGCTCAGGCTTCATCGCTACACCAGGCAGCATCAGAGCAAATTCCACTCTGACCGGGAGGTACACACACACACACACACACACACACACACACACACACACACACACACACACACACAGACACACACACACACACACACACACACACACACCTGGTAATATTAAGAATATCGCTGACAATATGTTTTTTGTAGTGAGATCACTGTATTTTCTTAATCTATGTATATTTGTCCTGCAGCTTCACCAATATCAGTACTACAGCACTGGACTCCTCTCTACTCATGACCCCTTCTATGAGCAACAGCGCCACCTAATGGGGCCGAAGAAGAAGAAAATCAAAGATGAGAAGAAATTCAAGGGTAAAGACAAAAAAAAAAAAAAGAAATCTCTGACATCTTCCAGATTGGTGATAAATTCAATGCCCCAAGGAGGAAACAAATTTCAATAATTATTGGAATAGTTGAAAAGTTTTTATGTTGATAATTCACATGGTTTTTTTCTTTTGTTTTTTTTAGCCAAATTGAAAAAGGTGAAGAAAAAGAAGAAACGGGGAGAGGGAGAGTTTCTGGATGATGGGCGTCCTTATATCACCAAGATCTTCGCAAAGTTCTCCCATGATGCTCCGCTGCCCGTAGTGAAGAAGAAACATCTCACTACTGAGCAGCTGAATGCACGGCGGCGTAAGGTCTGGCTCACCATCTCTAAAAAGGAGATTCCCAAGGTTTGTATGCACGACACTGATAAAAACGATGGTCCAAAATTGATGCTTACAAACTTTCTGTTTTTTGGTGAAATATTCAGCACCATTTGAAATGGTCCTAATTATCCTGTTATACCTATTTCACAGTCTTTCAAGCAGAAGACCTCTGCTAAGAACTTAGTATTGACCAATACTAAAAAGGTAAGAAGTTGTTTCAATGTATCCTCTGACCTGAATGTAACATGTTATCAGTCAACTATATCTTACAAACTGATACCACCCCCCACCCCCTTTTCATGTTATGTTTCTATATGCTTTGTAATTCCAGTGTTACTAGGTTACTATTTTATATCATTTCTTAACCCACTGAGGACAAAAGACGCACCGACGAGTAGGGTTGCAACTAATGATTATTTTCATAGTCGATTAATCTGTTCATTATTTCCTCGATTAATCAATTAGTTGTTTGGTCCATAAAATGTCAGAAAATGGTGAAAAATGTGGATCAGTGTTTCCCCAAAAGCCCAAGATGACGTCCTCAAATGTCTTGTTTTGTCCATAACTCAAAGATTAGTTTACAGTACAGGGAAGAAACTAGAACATATTCACATTTAAGAAGCTGGAATCAAAGAATGTTTACTTTTGTCTTAAAGGTCCCATGACATGCTGCTTTTTGGATGCTTTTATATAGGCTTTAGTGGTCCCCTAATACTGTATCTGAAGTCTCTTTTATATAGACCTTAGTGGTCCCCTAATACTGTATCTGAAGTCTCTTTTATATAGGCCTTAGTGGTCCCCTAATACTGTATCTGAAGTCTCTTTTATATAGACCTTAGTGGTCCCCTAATACTGTATCTGAAGTCTCTTTTATATAGGCCTTAGTGGTCCCCTAATACTGTATTTGAAGTCTCTTTTATATAGACCTTAGTGGCCCCCTAATACTGTATCTGAAGTCTCTTTTATATAGGCCTTAGTGGTCCCCTAATACTGTATCTGAAGTCTCTTTTATATAGACCTTAGTGGTCCCCTAATACTGTATCTGAAGTCGCTTTTATATAGACCTTAGTGGTCCCCTAATACTGTATCTGAAGTCTCTTTTATATAGGCCTTAGTGGTCCCCCTAATACTGTATTTGAAGTCTCTTTCCCGAAATTCAGCCTTGGTGCAGAATTACAGCCACTAGAGCCAGTCCCACAATGAGCTTTTCTTAGGACGTGCCATTTATGTGTCTGTAGCTTTAAATGCTATTGAGGAGGAGAGAGGGGGGGCAAGGTGGAGGGTGGGGGTGTGGCCTTGACCAACTGCCATGCTTCGCTTGTTTTCAAGCCATGATGTCTCTCTCTCTCTCATGGGCGGGCCAAATTCTCTGGGCGGGCAAAGCAGAGAAAGGGGCAGTAACCTCCCTCCTTATGACCTCATAAGGAGCAGATTCCAGATCGGCCCATCTGAGCTTTCATTTTCTCAAAGGCAGAGCAGGATACCCAGGGCTCGGTTTACACCTATCGCCATTTCTAGCCACTGGGGGACCATAGGCAGGCTGGGGGAACTCACATTAATGTTAAAAAACCTCATAAAGTGAAATTTTCATGCCATGGGACCTTTAAAAAATTACTCAAACCGACTAATCCATTATCAAAATAGTTGGCAATTAATTTAAAAGTTGACAACTAATCGATTAATCTTTGCAGCTCTACCGGCGAGTCCAAGCGATGTTTGACAACACTCCTACTCAAAATGCGATATTACAAAATTTCATTGTAGACATTTATTTACTACTTTTGTAAACCCAAGACTTTTGTAAACTAATTTCAAACACCAACACAATTGAGTGTAGGTATGATTTCACAACTGACAAATTTCAACAACTGATGTTGATGTTTATTATCTCTTTATACATTGCTCTGGAACAAATTTGGGCATAACTGGATAGAAAGCTGAGTTTGTTCTGGACATTTTGATAAGAAACACATTGGTATCAGGTTATATGCAAAGACCCTTAAAAGGTGAATTCAGGGTTAATATGTAAAGGTAAGTAAAGTGAACACATTGCTGTTGTTAAACTGAACTTTTGAAGGTAAATTGTAGATTAAGTACAGCATTGAACCTCCATTCTGTTTGTCCCAGTTGGCTCATCAGTGCATGAGAGAGGTTCGGCGTGCAGCCATCCAGGCCCAGAAGAACTGTAAGGAGACGTTACCCCGGGCTCGACGCCTCACCAAGGAGATGATGCTTTACTGGAAGAAATATGACAAAGTGGAGAAGGAGCACAGGAAGAGGGCAGAGAAGGAGGCCCTGGAGCAGCGTAAACTGGACGAAGAGATGAGAGAAGTAGGCGGAATGGAAATTGTTGCCTTTAGCCTCGTTTGGCTTTTGCTATCTACAGCTAATGATTTTTTATTTTTTTTTAATGGCAATATTTGTATCGATATAAGTTTTGAAAATATGAAAAAACAAGTTTTAAATTGTAAAGATTTAGAATACATGAAACAATTTTTTTTCTCTGTCTCTCGCAGGCCAAGCGTCAGCAGCGTAAACTGAATTTCCTCATCACCCAGACAGAGCTGTATGCTCATTTCATGGGCGGTAAAGCCAGCGGGGGGGGTCCAGAAGGAGGTACGTCTCAGGAGGAAATTCTGAGCAAGCTGGAAGACACTGGGGCACACAGACAGATTGACATTGGAGGCGGTGTAATGGTCAACATGGGACAGGAGGACTATGGTACGAACAGCTCAGTCAAATTCATTCTGTTATTGGAGCAGAGTCAGTTAGTAACTGAAACTCAATATTGATGGTGGACATGTTTATATCTTATTAAGTAACCAGACATATGTCTATATCAGTCATTAAATGGCAAATGGGCCAGTTATCAATATATTTATTGCCGCCTCAGCTTATTTTCTCTCTGTAGATTATATTTCACGTATATATATATATATATATATATATATATATATATATATATATATATATATATATATATATATATATGTGTGTATGTGGTTATTTAGGGGCCTTTGTATGTCAACCAGCAGATCACATCACTACAAATTACAATCTGCTGTTGACTAATGACGATATTCTACAATTAATTGTCTGCTTAGTCAGAAAATACATGGTATTTCTTTGTAAAATAGTTTTAGACGTGAGTAATATGCCATTGTTTATAGGCAAGAAATGTGGGTTTGAATTTGATTCTTTTGTTTAATACACAAGTTGATTGCGTGCGATTTCAGATAGCGATTACTACAAGTCCCAGGCCTTGAGGAATGCCAAAGAAGCCTATCAGATTCATCAAGAGAGAGTACGTTGATGCACGCACGCACACACACATACTGACACTCACACAGACACACACACACACACACACACACACACACACACACACACACACACACACTACCCTGTCTGTACTGTGCTAATCTCCAACTGTTTACCCTGTAGACGCGAATGTTTGATGAGGAGGCTAAGGACAGTCGCTGTGCGTCGCTCCACTCAGCAGTGGGCTCATCCTCAGGCGCCGGCTCTGGGTTTGGAGAGAGCTACAGCCTCTCTAACCCGTCTATCCATGCAGGTGAAGACATTCCTCAGCCCACTATCTTCAACGGCAAACTCAAGGGTTACCAACTCAAGGGCATGAACTGGCTGGCCAACCTCTATGAACAGGTAACCACGTCTGTCTTTGACATTAGAGACCTTTTTTTTTGTTGATCTATTGCGATGTTATCATTCATCATTTTGTGGCTAAAAGAGCTCAGTGGTAATGCTTTCGTAAGGGTATACTTATAATACGGCATTAGAATAACCTGTAATTGAATTGTGAAACCACCAACATAATACATCAGTTGCAGTGTCCTCTTTGGCCAGCAAATGTTGTGAATGGATGCTTTAGTTTATGAATCAGTTAAAACAGTTTGGAGGTTTTCTTTTTTTTTTCTTCTGTTTTTTACAGTCTGATGGTTTTTTTTGGCATTCAAATGATTCCTTATTATGATGTGCTTATTTATACACATTGAATGACATTGAATGATTTATTTTCTCCTTTGTTTTCCTCTCTCTGCAGGGAATCAATGGAATCCTGGCAGATGAGATGGGGCTGGGGAAGACAGTCCAGAGTATCGCCCTGTTGGCACACTTAGCAGAGGTGAGCCAGAGCACCAGGCCAAAGGCTTTCATTCATCACACACTTCCAAAAATCTTTGTGGAATATTCAATTGTCTCGGCTGTTTTTACAGACTTATGAAAACATCTAACATCCAGCTATTTTGTGCACCTGCATCCTTTAAAGAGTCCCTGGTTACTGGCTGTGCATTTCACTCAATGACTCACATTTCTTTATATCATTGTTGTGGAACAGCTGATTTGCCACCTCTTTAGATCGTTAAGTTTCAGAGCACCAAAAGCAGAAAAAGGAATGGAATTTAGGGGAAATGTGTGCTTTTCAGAGTTGAGCTATCGTTGACAGGAAGATGCACGCCGTGTTCCTCCAGGGCTTCCTGTTATCGGGTGCTCGCTCACACATAACAAAGACCACCTGTTGGGGTGGCTGACGACGTATTCTCCTTTCTTGTTCCTGCACAGAGAGACAACATCTGGGGTCCGTTCCTGATCATCTCTCCTGCATCCACACTCAACAACTGGCATCAGGAGTTCACCCGCTTTGTGCCCAAATTCAAGGTGAGAATCCTTGACGCTGCTGAGTGAGCGCGGCAGCGGAAAACCTGCACAAAAAAAACAAACAACAACACGTCCACAGGAATCTTGGCTTCCTTATTTCTCTCCCTATTTTAGTGGTTTTCACTCCTCTAATGAAGCCGGTGCTGCTTTGCTCTCGTTAAAAAGTCTGTCAAACATCTGAGAACTGACGAGGATAAAGGACTCAAAGCTGCAAGCATGTCTAGAACTATCCATCAGGGGGCAGTTTTGTACCAAAACATTGGTAGCATTGCCTATGTTAGGACTCCAAAGCTGTTAACATTTTGACTGTTGAGGGGCTGCACTTGTAAAAACTTTTTGTACGTCTTAACAGGCCTTTGACAGGCTGTGAATGAATGACTATGTCGGCTATGCTTACACACACGCACACGCACAGTTTGAAAATAAATCAATTCCAGTCTGTTTTGCTAATGAGGTGTGAAAAGACCCTATTACACCATTTGAAGATAAGCTTCCTGAAAACTCAAAGCAAGACTGACTAAAAACAATGGAATGCCAGTGTGTGTTGAGTGATGTAATGATGGTTAAATCTTTTCACATCACATTTTATTATCAACTCAACAACAGAAGCTGTGATTCATACATGTTGCTATGCCTAAATGTTTCCCTTGGGAACATCAACGTAGCTCTGTTTTCATTACATTGCTCCATGTAAAAGTAACCGTTTAGGAAAAGCTCAGTTTGGATATAGGTTGGGTGAGTTTCTTGACAGAGCTGAGTCACTGTTTCTTCTTGTTTTAACCTCACCGATTTGTCCGTTAGGTGTTGCCATACTGGGGGAATCCACACGATCGCAAGGTGATTCGGAAATTTTGGAGCCAGGTAAGGAAGAGAAGACAATGCTGATGATTATGAACACCCAGGGCCAGATGTACTAACGCTTTTGCACCCACTTCAGGCGTATTTGTTTGGCAACGCAATCATTAAGCGTTACAGATTAAGCAGCCATGCAATATTACAGTTACTGGAAGTAATCAAAGATGACATTGAATCTCCGACTCAGCGTTCACATTCCATTCCAGCAGTAAAACTCCTTGCTACATTACAAATATTGGCATCAAGATCATTTCAAACAGTCATAGCATCAGCAGTGGGCATATCGCAGTCTGCACTCAGCCGTATCATAGCACCAGTACTTAACGCTTTGCTAGAGCACAATTTACGGTATAGTGGGCGGAGAAAGGCGCTGATTACCCGATGAACTGCAGGTTTGGTAAATACGATGTAAGCTGTATCACAGTATCACAGCGTGCGCTTTCTGCAGGTTGGACATGGCGCTGCTAACGCTACATTCGCAAATGTACGTACATCTGGCCCCCAGTGTTGTGAAGATACGATACTAATGAAATGCTTTGTTGTACCGCTTGCTCAATAAATCATGTTCTTGTTTTCTTCTTCTTGTCTATAACTCTTGTCTCTATGTTTTGTCTACGTTTGAATAGAAAACCCTTTACACGCAAAATGCACCGTTCCATGTGGTGATCACAAGCTACCAGCTGGTGGTCCAGGACGTCAAGTACTTTCAGAGGGTCAAGTGGCAGTACATGGTTCTGGATGAGGCCCAGGCACTGAAGAGCAGCACCAGGTAAAAGATGAACATGCTCGCTGTATCATCATTGAACACATGGCAGGGTTCCTGTGTGTTAAAATGTGTTGATACCCAATACTTGATTTATTATAGTTGATCATTTCAATTATTAGGTTTAGAGGACCATACTGGTGTTTCAGCGCACTCACATAAATAATCAGAGTCAAATATACATTTAAAATATGTTTTCCAAAGTTTCTCACAGATTTCAGCTGAAAGTTGCATTTTTTTTTTTTTACCTTTCCCAGATTCAACCGCTAGTTTCAGCAGATTGACTTATTTTTGTACAGCTTTACTAACTACACAAAAAACGAAGTGATATATAATATAATGGTGAGTTTCTGTAAGTCTCTGCGAGTTGATTTTTATTCAGTGCTAACATGGGTTCCTTTAAATAGGTTTGACATGCAATTTGTAATACACTGGCCTCAACATGCGAAATGGTTCTTAAAAACGTTTAGAAAATCAACGAAAAGTCTGAAAACCTGTGTAAATATAGGTGTTCATCTGTACAACTACATGAAGTATGCATCATTTCATGGCTACTATTGGACACTGGCCAAAATCTACAAACCTAGTCACAAAATGTTTTGAAAAAGTTTAAATCTTGAAATGAGAAACATACAGTCGCATACAAATGGTGTCCCACAGTTTTGAGTAATTGGTGTGATTACAGTACTGTTTCCCTCTGTGTTTTCAGTGTTCGGTGGAAAATCCTTCTGCAGTTCCAGTGTCGAAACAGACTGCTGCTCACCGGGACGCCCATCCAGAACACAATGGCTGAGGTGTGTGTGTGTGTGTGTGTGTGTGTGTGTGTGTGTGTGTGTGTGTGTGTGTGTGTGTGTGTGTGTGTGTGTGTGTGTGTGTGTGTGTGTGTGTGTGTGTGTGTGTGTGGGGGTGTGGGGGTGTGTGTGTGTGTGTGTGTGTCAGAGGTGTTGACGGCTGTGTGTTATTACTGTCTCTCAGCTGTGGGCCCTGTTGCACTTCATCATGCCTACATTGTTCGATTCCCATGAAGAGTTTAACGAGTGGTTCTCCAAGGACATCGAGAGCCACGCTGAAAACAAGTCTGCCATTGACGAGAGTGAGTACAAACTCTTGGCTCTGAGAAACATTTTTCCTCGCTTGTTTTTCCTATTTTCCGGCTACCGACAGAAGATATTTTTCAGCTCATTTGTACGGATATTCTGTCATTTGTGTGCCCACATTGAACTTTTATCTTTGTTCAGTGTTGCATGTGATATGTTCTGTAGCTAAACACGATTGTTTGATGTTTGTGTTCCAGACCAACTTTCCAGACTGCACATGATCCTCAAGCCTTTCATGCTGCGCAGAATCAAGAAGGATGTGGAAAACGAGCTCTCGGACAAGGTAGATGAGCCAACTTTCTTCTCTGTGTTTACTGAACCAAGCCTTTTGTCCAGAGCTGCGCATTTATTTGGACAATTGGACATTAATGCAATAGCAGGTCTCAGTTTTTAAATGACAGAAACTGTATTTACCATATTTTGAGGGAAAGGTTTTCCACACGGTGTAATCTAAAACGGATTCAGGTTTTCCATGAAGATTCTGGCGTATGATTGGACAAGATGATATAATATTATATTCTGTCAATACCATGTAGCCCCTACTTCTTACCTCTCCTGATTAAACCTGCCCTCTTCCTCCATCCGACTCCTCGTACACTTCATTGACACAGAAACGTGTTGTAATAAGCTTGTGCTGGCAGATCCTCTTGACAGATGTTGGACTCGGAGTCTCTTGCTGTAACACAAGACACATACCCACTCACACGCTGCGGGAGTCTCGATACACAGAGTCAGAAGAATGGCAGAGTTCACCGCTCCCCCGCATCGGCCTTTTTCACTTTCCTTCGCACCCGCATGCAGTCCTGCCAGCCCACTTCCTTTTATTCTCCACTTGTTGCTTTCTCCCGCTTTGTCAGCACTCTGAAGCCAATAGTAACCGGTGAAGTTCACTCGTGGTTCATGGCTGCGATTTTACAGTTTGTTGATGTTCAGTTTCATTGCTTTCATTAAAACCAGAGATTTGTGTTTGTGAGAATACTGTGTCTTCAGTGGAGGGATAACAAAGCAGTAACGCTGAATCATTTGTCTTCACTGTTGCCACATGTTATATATGTAGCCAAGCATTACTTTGTAAATCAATCTTTTTACTAACCAGGTCCAAAGAACATTTTTCATTCACTGTTGTCCAGGGCTGGGCAATATATCGATATTATATCGACATTGCTATATGAGGCTAGCAATCGTCTCAGATTTTGGACATTGTAATATGACACAAGTGTTGTCTTTTCCTGGTTTTAAAGACTGCATTACAGTAAAGTGATGTAATTTCTGGACTTACTAGCTGTTTAATTTTTTGCCTTTACCCACTTAGTCATTGTATCCACATTATTGGTGATTATTTATCAAAACTCTCATTGTGTAATTAATATAAATGTTAACATTGTTAATATTTTGTGAAAGCACCAATAGTCAACCCTACAATATTGCCGCAATATCGACATCAACGTATTTGGTTAAAAAATATCGTATTCTATTATATACTGTTGTAATGTTACACACCCTTCCTTTTTGTTTCATTTCATCCTAAAATAATTCCGTCCTCAATCCTAAAGCCCGAAACTAAACAAATAAAAAAAAAAACAGAGACAGTTTACAGTGTCATTGGCCCAATAAAATATTTTTTTTTTTTTATCATTCAGTTTTGATTACTATCAGCAAGGTAGTAGTAATGATGGTGCTTTAGTAGCACAGTTTTAATAGCTTAGTCTGTGTTTTTTTTGTTTTTTTTCCACACTCTCCGTCTCCAGATTGAGATCCTGACCTACTGCCAGCTGACGTCCCGGCAGAGGTTGCTCTACCAGGCTCTGAGGAACAAGATCTCCATCGAGGATCTGCTGCAGTCGTCCATGGGCACGGCCCAGCAGTCCCACAGCACCACCTCCTCCCTCATGAACCTGGTCATGCAGTTCAGGAAGGTACGAGCTGCGGCCTGGCCTTTTTTGGCTTCCAGGGCAGAAATAGGATAAAGCACAACTAGATGATCACGGCTATAAAGAGTATAGGTTGTTTTGTCAGACGCAGCAGTCCCGATGATTAATGGCTGTTATTAATCCTAATAATTTGAGGCTCTTTTCAAGTATCATTTTATCAAAACTCAGATTATTTTTTTTGTACAGCAGATTTTCGAAGGATGTTCCAAAAGTAATAATAGAGTTACATTTTTTGAGTGGGAATACCATTTAAGATGTACAACTAAACAATGAATTGGCAGTCTTTGAGTAGTGCTGGTGCCTTTTTTTTTCTTTTCTAAATACACTGTGTCTGCTTGTGTTTAGGTGTGTAACCACCCTGACTTGTTTGAGCGCCAGGAGACACGCTCTCCTTTCCACATGTCCCTTAAGCCCTACATCATGTCTAAGTTCCTCCACCGGCATGGCCTCATCCACGCACACAACCAGGCCAAAAACAAGTAAGTTCTTCCACACAGATACACTTCTGACAAGTACAGTGCTGCTCATGAGTTTAGGAACCCATGCTAAAGTTGACTAAAAATTGATCTTAATGCCTGATAAAGTCCCCTTGGCCTTTGGAATTAAAATAGCCCCACATCATTACATCCCCTTCACCATACCTAGAGATTGGCATGGTTTTGTTTCAGTTAGCCTAACAGCTGGTTTGATTTGCATTGAGACATGATGCCCCATACCCCATGCCAATCTCTAGGTATGGTGAAGGGTATGTGATGATGTGGGTTTATTTTAATTCCAAAGGCCAAGGGGACTTTATCAGGATCATAGTATCCTGGATCCATGAAATAACTGGCCTTTAAAAATAAACATCTGCCTGTCTCTATGGTAATTTAACATAGGGGTGTCTATACTTATGCACCCTGTATTTTAAGGAAGAACATTTATTTATTTACAATTCATTCACAAAGAAAATTGGTGTTCTCAAAGGTTGGATTTTTCCTATTTTTTTTTTAATTAAGGCATTAAGATCAATTTCCAAAAGTTGATTTTATTTTTTTTATTCCACTTTTTAGTCAACTTTAGCAGGGGTTCCTAAACTTATGAACAGCACTGTATGCTCGAAATCCAATGAAAACAGGTCTATCCAAGTTTCTACAAGCATTGTTTTGAATAGGGTTAGGTTTACATTTTAAATTGCTGTGTTAAACACTGTTGAATATTTACTTTTTCTGGGCAAATCTTTGTTCCTGTGCACATTTGCTGATTCAAGCTATTATCCCGATTAAAGCTATTCATACTCGGAGAAGTAGGTTGTGGGTCGGACTGGAATTTAATAATCGCAGGACAATTCAGTCTCTTTTGCTTGTAATCACGTTTAGTGCTGTAACTCTGTCTGTCTCTACTTCCTCCTCAGATTGCTTCAAGTGCTGTTGTCTCCCTTCTCTCCAAATCACATCCAGCAGTCTCTTTTTCACAGAAAAGGTGAGAACCAGGAGTTTCAAACCTCAGCTTCACCCCAGTTCCTCTCTTCTCCTCCTCCTCTGATGTTTCCGTCATTCCTTCCTATTCTCCCTGTTTGTTATTTCCACATTTGTCCTTATTGTGTTTCTTTGCTTAGTTTTCATATTCTTCGTTCTATTTTCTGTTTTTACCCCTCCAGGTGATGACAAGGGAAGCTGTTTCTCCTTCCTTCGCTTCATCGACGTGTCACCGGCTGAGATGTCCAATCTCACACTGCAAGGCACCTTAGTAAGGTGGGCTTGAAGCTTCGAGTTTCATTTCTGTTAAATAATAAATAGCGGCCAACTTTACACAGCAGTTACGGTTATAGCAGAATTCTTTAAAGTATTTCTATCTTTTCCTCTCCTGCCTCCTGCTATTTTCTTTCACAGATGGTTAGCCCTTTTTCTGTCCCTCAAAGCTGCATATCGGCTCCACCATCAGCGCCTGTTTGGCCTTGAAGAAGAGGGTCAGGAGGAAGCCAGACACTCGCGGGGGGAGAGCGGGAGGTTACAACCCAGGAGTAAGTGTCTGTCTCGCAATGACCTAATTCTGTGGCCGAACAGACCCACCAATTTCCTGAACACAAACACCAGCCCCGTTCTACAGGTGAGAAACATCCAACACACACACGCACACTCATACTAAAATCTGTGTACAAAAACCCCTTGAGTAGCCATCTGCAGTGCATGTGGGTGTATGACAGACAGAAGAAACTCCAGCAGTAAGGCATGTGCTGCTGATGATGCTAAAATCTTTCCGCCAGAGCATCAGTCAGTGTTTGGCCACACAGCTTGCTCTCTGCCCCAGGCTTCTTCTCCCTCCTCTGCGCTCCAGTGTGGAACACAATCCCTTTGTAGCCCCGTGACCCAGTAACACTGTCCTCTCCCTCTCTCTGTATGGCTCCAGGGTCTGTGCAGTCCAGCATCTCTCTGTACTACTACTGTCAGACGTGTAGAAAAAAGGACTTAAAAAAAAAAGAAAGAAATAGGACTAAAGGCCAATCTACACCAATAGACACATTTTTAGTTTGTCTTCCAGAGCAGGTGTGCATCTATTTCTGCAAAAATGTAACATCAATGGGGAAGCCCTTCTGTTTTTGACACTATTTTAGTCTATATGTTTGTCTTGGACACACACTGGAGCCCAATAAACAGCTATTTAAATCCTATTTTGGTGTGATATGGAAACTGTTTTGCTGACTGCTGTTTTTTCAACACCAGAGGCTACACTGCTTACAGGGAAGCTGTTTCTGAGGACACTGATGGTCGTAACAGAGGTTGGAGTTGATGTGGATTTGGTACATGGTAGATTTTATATGGCACCAATGTGTTGCTGCTGGTTTATGGGAGATTTGGAAACAAGCTGCATATTGTTCCATCACACTATTCTTGTAGCTTAGCAGTCTGTAATGTTTGTCAGTTCAGTATCTCAGAGGATAAATGTAGCAAACCACAGTTGGTTTCAACTGCACTCAAATGCTTTCATATGTGTTGGATTCTGCAGAACGAGAACCTCAGGGTTACATTGAGACAGCCCATATTTCCTCCAATTTTCTTTTTTTTTATTATTTGGCAAGTTGGAAACCTAATTGTTGGTGAGGAAGAGACCGTACAAAGCATAGGTGCCAATTCAAATATACAGACCACCTCAAAGAAATGTGAACAGCTGCAGATCCACTGCAAGGCCACTGTGTTTTAGTCATTGTTCTTAGCTTAAACAGTTACCCAATTGACAGATGTGTATCACGTTACCATCCTCCACCAATTTTCACTTAACTTGTTGGGTGGAAACTACTCGGGAGAAAATGCTGTCGGGGTAATTCCATCCACCTCATCCTCTCTTGGCCTTGACACACTGAGTCAGGCAGCTGCCCAGCGTCTTAGGTTCTGACCCCCCCCCCAGAGCGGTTTAAGGAATGAAATAGCAGAAAAATATAAGAAGTTCAAATATGAGAAGAAGAGAGAAAACTTGGACACCTGGAGAGCTAATACTGTATGATCATGCTGACCCCAGACTCCCACCTCAGCTTCTAAAAAATGACTCACCCTCGCAGTTTACTTCTTTCAACTCCTCATTTTTCTTTTTGAAGCTGCGTGTAGCTGGCATCTTCCCTCTGCTTGGCTCATCTCTCTCTGGCTGTGGACTCAACAGTGTTCTTACTACTGCTTTCAGCTGTCCGGTCGAGGGATTCAGTACATGTTTTACTTGTATAGCTTTTGAGGCTTCAATATCATGTCATACAATATGTATTGAATGTGTGTCTCACTTTTATCTCTGTTACCACTTTTGAACTGGCAACATGCAGTAGTTTCTAAATGTTATGTCTTGTCTGAATTATGAAGAATTTATTCATGAAAATCTATTTTCTTCTCTCACAGAGAGCTCTAACACCTTCCTATTTGTTTACAGTGTTAAACACTTTAATACTCATAACCTATTGGCTACACATTGGCTTCAGAAACCAGTATCTGCTCTGGTGCATGCTGCAATACACATATTTTGACCTATCAAATCCAATAAGGCAGAGAAAAGAATTCTTACTAACCCATGGAGATGACCTGATATCATTTGATAAACTGCCATTAGGTGGCACTGTGTATCCACCATTTTTTGTGGCGTCACACAGTAACATACGCATAACTCTTGCGTTACATATATGAATTATTCATTCATGTCTTTGCTCTAAATCTATGTATAATGTATGTCTTGCCCAAAAGTTCTCTGTTTATCCTGTGACAACTGAAATCATATAAGCTGCATAATCATAGATTTGACATAACATTTGAAGCATTTAACTGACATTTTAAATAACATGTCAGGCTTGTACTCAATAAAATGTGCTGTTGTAGTTTTGGGCTTAATGAAATGGGATAGTAATATTTTGTGTGTGTGTGTGTGTGTGTGTGTGTGTGTAGGACCTGGTGTTCACAGCCTTAAGACCAGGCATGATGGGACACACAGACGTGATGATCTACAGTCGAAACTCTGCCACCTCCACGCTGCGACCCTGCCAACCTACACTGCCACCCAAGTTCCTGCTAGCCGCCACACCCAGGGTATGTGTGTGTGTGTGTGTGTGTGTGTGTGTGTGTGTGTGTGCGCGCTCGTATATCTGTGTGTGTGCTGACCCGTTTAAGACAGACAACCATTTGGGTGGTCGTGGAAAGGGAAGAGGGAAACACTGTGCACATTGCCTTTGTAGGCTTTCAACAATGAGCAAGTCTTATCTGTGATGTGTGTGTGTGTGTGTGTGTGTGTGTGTGTGTGTGTGTGTGTGTGTGTGTGTGTGTGTGTGTGTGTGTGTGTGTGTGTGTGAGAGACTGTGTGTGGTTGGGGTGTGGGGGTGTCCACTGTGGCTTCCAGCTGCATTTAAAACAAACAGAGCCTCTTAAAAAAAAGGGCTTCTTGCTTAGGTTGTTCACCATTGGTTAAGCTTCCACTTGCCCCTCTCCTACACACACACACACACACACACAACAACACACACACACACGCTCACACACACACACGCTCACACACCACACACACACACACACACACAAAACCTGCTGATTCAGTGTTTTTTTCTCTATCTCTAGTGTAGGTCTCTTGGTGGTACATTTCTTAAAGTTTTTTAATAAATAGTTTAATAAAAAAAAAAAAAATCATCACATCATGCAGACAAAAGCAAATGTTTTGAATAACATGTATTGTAATAAAATGTATTGCTTAGTAAAAGTAATAGCACACATTGTATGTCAACCTAATTGTAACACGTGTATTATTATAAAATCCTCCTTCTTTCACCACACAATACGTTCTTTTGTTATAAAATGCAGAAAAACCGTATCTTTTCTTTTTGGTTTCCTAGGTGACAGCAGTTCCGTTGGAGCGCTATTGTAACGACCGCAGTGCAGAGTACGAGTGGCAGGTGACACGCAGTGGAGGGGGCACAGTCTTTAAACAGTGTTTCCTCTACGGCTCCCCCGAACTTGCCTCAGACTGGCGTGTGAGGGCCAATGCCTTTCACCCACAATGCCATGGGGGTGTGATGGCCCTCTACCCGCGACATGGATGGTCCTTCATTCGGATACCTGGTAAGGACTTTGTGTTTGTGTGTTATGTCATGTTGCTGCTATACTTTGTACTTGGGTTTGTGCCATGTCTTTATTGGACAGGTGTGCAGCTCTGCTGTAGCTCACACTGGCTAACTTGAGCCTATGTAGCTAAAGGGTAACACATAAATGAGCATCTGCTAGTGAATAAATATTAGTAAATGACTATCTATTAGTAAATACACTGTTACTCCACAGCAGCAGCCTGCATTGCCGTGGAAAAAAGACTTGGTGAAAAGGCTTGTTTCAAAAGTACAGATGATGCTGTCCAGAAAAAAAGTGTTTTGTAAGCTCATAACTTCAGCAATAACAATCTTATCAGTTACCCTCTATCAAAAATGTATTCATGAAAATCTTTTTTCTCTCTCTCACAGAGAGCTCTAACATGCTCCTATTTGTTCAAAGTGGTACACAATTTAATACTAATAACCTATTGTGGCTACACACTGGCTTCAGAAAACCAGTACCCATAGTTACTACCTTCATTAGTTTGAGTCATATTTTAACTGACAAGTTTATCAAATTGTGGATATTCAGTTTTTTTATTAGTGAAGGGTGAAATAGGGGCCCGTGGGAGAATCGACAGAGGCCAGCCCAGGGTCAGTGGGGCAGATCACTCTCCTCTGTCTGTCTGCCAGGCAGCCAATCCCTCACAATCTAATGGAACTGCTGAGATAAAGGGCTTCTGCAGAAGTTCCCTCGCATATACACATACCAGCGTTTTTCCAATTAAGGTTTGAATACAGGGTTGTGTGTGTACGTGTGCTTACACGTCTGTTATCTGAAGAGAGCTTGAGTTAGGGGTCAGCTGGGGCAGAGTGGGAGCTGATACGTTGCCAGGGTTCAGATGACTGATGGATGTCCCGGGTGAGAGAGGCCATTACAGTTTTACAGACAACACTTCCCTTCTCACTGACCTGCGCAGCCCCTCTACGTCTGATAAACTGTCTCCGTCATGGATTATGATGACTGTTCTCTTTTTTTGTTTTTGTGAGGCAACAAAAGTTCCTGGCACAGAAAATGGACGTGTGTCCTTTTTATACTTGTTCGATAAGCCTGCAATGCAGTTATCGTGTGGGGTTTGGTACTTTAAGACACAACAGACCCTAAACGTAATATAAAATCCTATTGACACTCTCTCACAGATTGCAGTGCTGTAAAGCTTAATTTTTTTCTTTTCTTCTACCCATCTGTGTATTCATGTGCTTGTGTGAGTGTTTGTGTGTAAAAGTGAGAAACAAAACAAGTATTTGTGTGTCTGTGTGAGAACAGTCTGAAAGCTCCTGTGAAGTTATACGGAGGCAGACAAAGCGAGGAAGTTTAGCTACTGGTCATTGTTCAAGTGCTTAGTTAGGTAACACTAATAGATGGTGTGCGTGCGTGCATGCGTGCGTGTGCGTGTGTGTGTGTGTGCGTGTGCACGCGCGCGCCACCGGGTCCATTTAGGGAACTGCAGCGCTCACACGGGGCCTGAGGTGTCTCTCACCTCTCCCTACACACTCTCCCACGCTCGGCAACGTTGCCTTTCTTCACACGCAGTCCGAGGACAAGCCTCACCTCCTCTCCCGCTAACAGACAGGACCGGGCGCTGATCTGAAATCAGTATCTGGCCACAGCCTTTCGGTTCGTCTGGTCTCCCACTTCTTTCTCAGCCTCGGTAGGAAGGAAGTGACCCAACACTCCGGCACCCGTCCTCCGCTGAACACATTGTTGCCACATCAAGGCTCAGATATGTACAGTAGCTCAGCTGAAGTTTCCCACCCTCCCTCCTGTGCACTCCCAGCCCCACACCTTTTAGAACAAATGGCAGAGCTGAATAACTGTTTGTTTTGAGCGCCATGGCGTGAGTACCGGTGCCCGCTGATATCGACGGAGGAATCTAATCAGAGGACTTAATAAGAATCAGGCCGTAGAGGAGGAAGAAAACAATTGAGGCTGTAATGTCTTGGGCCTCAGATTAGTTTGTTTTGGATGTTATTGTGATGGCAGAATTTCCCTGGAGGGAAGATATTTTTCATTCAAAAAAAGAATGAACTATCTGCTCAATATTAATAATGTTGACATTGACAATGATGTGATGCTGCTGCACCTGATCACAGAGAACGCAAGATGCATGCAGGGTATTAAAAGCCGTTGAATGGAACCCATGCAGTAAACTAGTCTGAGCCACCACAAGAGAAGGGGTTTTCACTATAATCAGAGAGCCATTCTAGTCTTGCTAAATTGCTGCAGTTCTGCGGTCACCTCTCTTTCACTTTCTGGAAACAAATTTCATGCAGAGAAATGGTTTGAGTCAGTTTAAAAATCAGTTTGAACATTCGTGCTCTGGGATTATTTGCAGAACATTCCAGAGTGACACAGAAATAACCTTCCTCGCTGTCTGTGTGGCCCCTGTGACGCTTTCAGTAATTAGAAGGAACCGTTCCACAAAATGACGGCCTTCTCACTATAGCGCAGACTCTCAAACTCTTATTCCAGCTTTATTGTGAGCTGGGAATTGACTGTCACCGCTGTGGAGGAGGCACATTATGTGCAACTTGTGCATCTTGTTTTTAATGGCTGTATTTGAATGCATTTCTGTGTGTGAGTGTCTGTGCTTCAATCAGACTGAGAGAGAGAAAGAGAAAGGGAGAGAAAGACAAAGGGAATGAGAGAGACAGAGAGTTAGAGAGTCAGAAAGAGAAAGGGAGAGAGAGACCAGTCAGGTCTTGTCCAGCAGTCCACATCAGGCTGTGGGAAATGCAGTTCTGCCTTCCTGTCCCTTCAAAGAAACTCTGCTCTCCAGCAAAATGGCAGGAAGCTTCCCTGGCCTTCTGATAGACAGGCACAAAACAACACAGACGGCTCACCACATCACCGTCTGACTCTGCCCCTCTCAATGTGCATTATACTGGCACCGCTTCACCGTCTGCGGAATTCTTTTGGCAGCCGAGAAAAACAACAACATTCCGCCAAGTGTGTAAAGGGATCGTGATGTTTTGATTTCCTACTCCAATTTATGGCTAATAATGTGTCCACAAGATGGAAAAGCGTGTTCACTGATACTTAAGAAACTTGAATCCCAAAGTAGACTGAAGGGGGAGACATTAGCCACATTATACCTCTGTGATGATATATTTGAACATGGAAGCCAAGTAGTATCTAGCTCGCTAGCTTTCATCTGTGGTGTGTGTCGAGCCAGTGCTGGCCATGGGTAACTAGCAGTAATCTCTCTTAATGACAGAGTTCACAGTGGGCTGCTGTGGTGTGGTGAGATTCCCCTGTGAATCTCTGAGTCCCCATCAGACTGTCTGTCTCTTGCCCTGCTCAACGGCTCCTAGAGAACCAAGAGAAGTGCTCTTCTTGCATGTTTGAGGGGAGACAGTGATGTATTTGCAAACATGTTCTCTCTCATATATATATATATACACACACACACACACATACGTACATACACACATACATACATACATATATACACACACACACACACGCGCAGTCCATCACTCACATTGTGCTACAACATTTTTGGGCTTTCGTGGATGCATTTTTGTCATTTGGCTCTTCTCCAGAGCTCCAGAGTGGGAGAAACTGTAGTCTTGATGCAGACACATGTTTTTGGGGAAGCATCTGTAAAGCTTCACCAAGCCCTAAAAAGAAGCTGAAATCCCCTGTTTTCTGTCAGCCACTTCACTCCAAGCTTCCAAAACCTCCCGCTGGCATCTGGCTCTTAGCTATACTTATGCCGTGGCTGCGAGAAAATTAAGTTTAAGTCCATTTTTTGTCAATACATGCAGAAGCAGCAAAGTAATGTCAGGCTAATATTTCCATCATCAGCAGTGCTGAACAAGTGTTGCCCATTGACTTATTGATTGCACAGTGTAATGTATCATTATACAGTGAGGGGCTGACGCTCGGTTCGATCGTTGATTCGACCTGCTCTGTGGCCCCCCATCTGTCTCTGTTTCTCACATAACCATCCATCTATCTTCTTTCATCAGCTCTCGACTCTTTTTTTTTTTTTTTTTCATTCTGCAATCTCGCTGCTGTTGGTCTCCTCTGTTTGGATCGCATCTGGCCTGCTTCCCTCCCTGGTTAGGGCGGCTCCGCTCTTAGCTTTGGCAGCAGCCACAGCAGCAGCAACAGAGGGGACCGGACAGGACAGAACATTGTAGTGGCGTATTAATGAAATTAGCGCCATAGTTGGTTTGGGAGTATCAGGCGCCAGGCACCAGGGCTGGGCCGGGGTTAATTAGCTGGCAGCAGGCCTCTAATTGGGTCAGGACCGTGTCAGGCCCCTGGCTCTGGCCCTACAGGGATTGGATTACACTGTCGGGGGACAGACAGCAGGGGGAGGGAGAGAGGGTGTATTGGGAGGAGCGGGAGGGAGAGTTTTTAGTAGCGGAGGAGGGAAGGATTGAGAGGAAGCTGGTGGGTGCAGTGGATGTGGTAGAAAGCGGGAGAGCGGAGGGACAGGGGAGTGTAGCTTAATCTGCCAGCAGGAGGTAGGGAGGGCTGGCCGGGTGAATACCGCTGTTAGACTGGATTGGATTTAGGCGGGTGGGGGTGGGGGGTGCAATGAAAGGGGGGCAGGGCAGGTGGTGAAGCTTGATATGTGTATCCATAGCAACAGCAGAGTGGTGTGACACCACATGGGATTTTCTTGTGTTTTGGGGTGCGGTCTTAACCTTGTCCTTGTCCTTGTCCGTCCACAATAAGAAAGTTGTTTTGTGTCCACTTCAGTGCATTTTAATCCACATTTTCATTTTGCCACTCGGGTATTCAGATTGGAATTTTTCGTCCCAAGTGTCCTGCTGTTTGGTTTTTGTGTGAGGTAATCTTTTGTTTTGCTATCCGCTACATATGATATATATGATGCTGGTACTATGTGAGGTAATTTTGACTGACTTTTAGCTGATCAAATCTTGTCAGACAATTCTTTTAAAGTGTCACACAAGTGAGATGTACAGACATATCCATTTTAATCCTTCTAAACTCTCTATAATCCATGTTACATGCATGGCTACTACATCTAGTTTGCTCACATTTATGACCAGTGGTCATGCATTTCACTGCAGCCACATGCAGCTTATAATGTAAGCCATAAGTGTTATGTTGGAATGAGACAGACCACAAAAGCCCTTCCTAAATCGCAATTATTCATTTTCTTGGCTTGGCTTTATAGGGTATGGCAGCGATATTTAGAAATATGGGATTTTCGGTATGCAGCCCTAAATATTTTGAACTCGGCCACCTCTCTCTCTCTCTGTAAGCCACATCGCTGGGCTTTAGGGAGTTTGGATAGTTGCAGGGGTGGGAATTTTTTTTTTTTTAAACGGCCTCGTCATTTTTGTTGGACATCTGTTTCCCTGCTTTCCTTTGATAATGAAGCATCTTTTTTGTACAAACCATTTCTCTTTAGGCTGAATGTCACTGAGTTAAAATATGTTAGTGATCAGATCAGATGGTGCCCTCAGCTAGTACACAAAGATAAAATGTAGAGAGATATCATCAGTCCGATCAGATATCAGAAGGTGGCTTTCTTAAGGAGCAGCTCTCCTAGTAATGGTCTCCTTCATAATCCAGGCACAAACAAAAGGATTACCCTGGCTGACATGTCTCTTCATACAGAAATAATAATATCCAACTGCATAATATGGGATTTTCCGATTTACAGTTAATGCCCTTCAAGAATTAGATTAAATGCATACATCATTCAGTCCTGTTTGGTCACAGAAATCCTCAGATAGGGGCTTTAACCCATCTTCAAACATGACATTGGAGTCTGGAGGCTTAAATATAATCTGCTAAAGAGAAACAGATTGGTGACAGGGGTTGAGCAATATTGCCTTATATGAGCATTTGCGTCTTTGCCAAGCGGTGGTTTGCATCTGGGAGGTTGGCAGCGTGGCCCGCAGCGCTTGTTGGTGCCCTTGACTGAGCAGCGGCCCTGGTTAGACAGGCACCTGCGGTGAGGAGACCCACATCTGATCTCAACCGCAACATCGCCGCTGCCTCCGCCGTGCTAATAGCGCCTCACTGTAGCCGGAGCCACCACAGACCCCCTTCACTCTCTGTCTGTCTGGACCTTTTTTATGTCTCATGCTTGCTTCCTGTTACTTTTCAATTCATCCACTTTCTTGATGCCAAGGCCAATTATAGGCCTTTGATGGCAGGATACAGTGTTTGTGTATCTCAAGGATTGCGGTGCACTGGTCTCTTGGTACATACTGAATTGAACCACAGCAACGTACAGCAACTGCCTACCTCACAATAAACCTATAGTTAAGTTGGATCTGCTTCAGATTTAGTTTATTGTCTCTTGCTATTAGTGTATTATGAGTGTATTTTATTATCCTCCTATGTCTATTTTCCCTTCTTATTCTCCATCTCTCTATCTTTAGTCCATTTTATCTCAGTTATTTTTATTCACCCGGAGAATGTTAACAAGGAATGACAACAATGGTGAAAAACATATATACGTTGACCGCAATACACCAACTGTCTGGGGGAAAACCAAACAAGTGAATTGAAAGACATAAATGTGCTTTTGATTCAGAACTCACCCTGTCGACTCTTTGGGAGCTCTAGGGCTGTGTGACCAGGGCCGAATGTGTTTGACAGGCTGACAGCACTCCACTGTGACCTGTAGGTGAGCTCTCCTATATGTCCCCAGAGTGTTTCCCCCTGTTCATCTGTTCTATTAGTTCCTCTTTAACACCTCTACAGGGCCTGACCTTTTTTGGGGGCTATACTGAAGGGCCACAGGTCAGGGTTCAGCCTGAGTACACATTAGCATAGCATGCTACTGGTTAAAAATGGAAAAAGATCCAGTTTGTGAGTCTTGTCGGCTCATCAAGCATACTTTTAACGCATGCGATTGTCTTAAAGCAATGAGTTCATATCTGGGTTTTCCAGATAGTTTGGCAGGAAGTTGTCGTATTTATGTATTATCACAGCCTCAGTTTAAATTTTCTGACCATGTGTTTTGGATTAATGGAACGTGATTTTAACGTGGTTGGTTACATTACGTTGACAAAGCAAGGAAATAAGACTGGGAAATATTTATAAGCCCAGGTTTTCTCTGTACAAAAGGGCTTGGGAACAAGTGTCCAAGTCGAGTGCGAGGCGGTGCTCTCCCACAGGGACTCTCTGGTAACCCGGGCCCGACCCTGTCACCCGACCCTGGACCTGGCCTTAGGTTCTCCCCACTCAGGGTCACGACCCCTCGGTCAAACACCATAGTGTGCCTGTCGCTGGGTCGATGGCAGCCCCGGCCCTTTTCTCATTCTGCCATTGTGCCAGGTGACGTTAATTCCTCATCAGCTGGACATGGAGGAAACCACTTGAACAGCAGACCCAGGGTCAGATTGCTCCCCATTTGCCCTCTGTAGTCACCTGATGTGGTGCTGGCAGTAACGTGACCAAGACCAACTGCCGGGCCTATTTGTTCCTCTTTTGTGCCATTGTGTAAAATGGAGTGTAAATCACTTTTTCTCACAATTTCTTTCTTGTGTGTTCTCTCTCTCTCTCTCTCTCTCTCTCTCTCTCTCTCTCTCTCTCTCTCTCTCTCTCTCTCTCTCTCTCTCTGCTCTCATCAGCAGTCCAGTCAATAAGGGCACATGCTTTATTTAAACAATCCCCGGATCAGGGACAGATTTCGAGGATTGATCCCTGGGCTGATCCTCTCTGGTGAAAGGGTCTTTATCCTCGAGTATACAGTCTTATCAAAGACTTGTATTGATTAGGGAAGGGTTAAAAAACCTCTGAATTGATTGGGCTGCTTTTCTGTATTGTGCCAGTAAGCAAGTAAGCAAAAAAAAATAAAAAATAATATATATATATACATATATATATATATATATTTTTTTTTTTTTTTGTTTGTTTTATTTATTTATTTTTTGTTAATGATCTAAAAAATTTACATAAACACATGGAATCTCACATCATTTGGATACAACCTCAGAGAAATGCATTTTTACATTTTGTGCCTGACATTCTGTGTTGAATGAGTCGCATCAATCTCTTGCTATTCAGGTAGTTTGGGTTTTCACTTCACTGCTGTCTCTTCCTCTTTTAGATAAGGAGAGCCTGATCACTGAAAGTGGCAAGCTCCACACCTTGGATATCCTGTTGAGTCGGCTAAAGGCCCAGGGACACAGAGTCCTCATCTACTCCCAAATGACCCGCATGATAGACCTGCTGGAGGTACACACACACACAACCACATACACACACGCACACACACGCACACACACACACACTGGACTCTCTACCTCTACCGAAATTAACTATCAAAACTTTTTTTTTTTTTGTGTCATAAGCAAAACCGTTGAAGAAGAGTCAAATGTGTAACACACAAGTATACACACATTGACACAGACACGTGTATCAACTACGAAGAATTATTTTCAAAAAAGGGATAATAGTGTTCTCTGAAAACACACCTTTAATGTGTCATTTGCATACATCTGTGTTGTTCCAGACCAGTTGATTAACTGGTCGGCTTCCACTGGTGAGGTATTGAGCTCCAGTACCTCTAATCAGCCTGCCCGTCCCTCGTTAGTGCACTCATTAGACGAACAGATTAACAGGTCAGGGCTTGTTAGCGGTGTCTCATCTGCAGGGGAGGCAGCCAGATGGGAGGGATGACTGGAAGGAGTGAGGAAAGAGGTGAGGTGGAGGGGGAGAGGGGGAAGAACTTGTGCAGAGAAAGTTGAGGAGGCAGAGGGGGAGAAAAGATAGGAACAAATGAGGAAAGATCAACACAAAGCCAGAAAGGAGAAATGCCAGGGTGATTTTTAGGGACTCTTATTACACAGGGTAAGTGCTTTAAGCTGCTTGGATGAACACAGAGTCAACGATGCAGATATGTCTTCATATTGTTTAGGTAATTTATGAACAAGGACTGTTAAATTCATGCTGAAAAAAAACACTACATCAACACAGAGACACTGACTCTGTGTTTAAGTGTCTTGGCTATCTGTTTTAAAGTCAGGGGCAGGTTGAAGTTCAAATTATTTGTAAAATCTGCGTCACCACCGCTCTTCATAGGAAAACAACGGCGCAGAGCAATTGTGCCAGCGATCATTTTCGACAGCCTCGGTGCAATACTCTATTGTTGCAAACATCACTATGGAGCCAAAAGCCTCTGGCATGATGTCATTGGGAATTCCTTCCCCATTCCCCATCACACGGTGTAGTGCTGTTTCTACAGCCAAATCTTTTGATGGCAGATGGACCCAGCCCAGGTGGTTAAGGATTGTCTTCCTGTGTTTCTGGGACACAGTGGGAATGCCTTGTGTTTAAGGCCATAGGAAAACAGCAATGGTGAGAATGCTGAAGCTGGCTTCGACAATGCAGGCTAGTTAAGTTTTGTGTTAACCCTTTCCGTCGCCGCCCAAAAACCTTTTTCTTCCTACTGCCAGTTATGTGCTTCTTAGTGTCTCTTATTAGCTTCAAATATGGATGTATTGCACATTTTATTTTTCAGATTAACCCAGATTAACCAGGACTATTTCAAATGAAGATTTAATATATAGTGAATATTTGGAGTCAAGATTTTAAGGGATTTTATATATATATATATATACATACATACACACACAGTTGTGTTCAAAATAATAGCAGTGTGTTTAAAAAAGTGAATAATGCTCAAAATCATTAGAATAGCTTTTAAATCCATAATATCAATGCATTGGGAACACTGCACATCCAATTCAAAACATGACCAAAATTTATCAAGTTTGTGTTATACCTTTACAGAAAGTGAAGAAAAAGGAATATTAGGCTGTTCAAAAAAAATAGCAGTATTTGCATTTTTAAACTCAAACATTTACTGTATAAACTGAAAAATGTCTCAAGGGTTTGCTTTACTTTGAATCACTGCACTAATATTTAGTTGCATAACCATTATTTCTGAGAACTGCTTCACATCTGTGTTGCATGGAGTCGACCAACTTCTGGCACCTGTGAACAGGTATTCCAGCCCAGGACGATAGAACTACATTCCACAATTCCTCTGCATTACTGGGTTTTGCCTCAGAAACAGCATTTTTGATGTCACCCCACAAGTTTTCTATGGGATTGAGGTCTGGGGATTGGGCTGGCCACTCCATAACATCAATCTTGTTCATCTGGAACCAAGACTTTGCTCGCTTACTGGTGTGTTTTAGGTCATTGTCTTGTTGAAAGACCCATTTCAAAGGCATTTAATCTTCAGCATAAGGCAACATGACCTCTTCAAGTATTTTGATGTATTGAAGCTGATCCATGATCCCTGGTATGCGATAAATAGGCCCAACACCACAGTATGAGAAACATCCCCATAACATGATTTTTGCACCACCATGCTTCACTGTCTTCACAGCGTACTGTGGCTTGAATTCAGTGCATGGGGGTCGTCGGACAAACTGTCTGCGAAAAGAATTTTTTTTTTGCTCTCATCAGTCCACAGAATGTTGCGCCATTTCTCCTTTGGCCAGTCAATGTGTCCTTTGGCAAATTTCAACCTATTCAGTACATGTCTTTTTTTCAGCAGTGGGACTTTGCGGGGGCTTCTAGCTGATAGCTTTGCTTCACATGGCCTTCTTCTGATCGTAACAGTACTCACAGGTAACTTTAAGTCTTCTTTGATTTTCCTGGAGCTGATCATTGGGTGAGCCTTTGCCATTTTGGCTATTCTTCGATCCATTCGAATGGTAGTTGACCATTTTTTCCCACGTCGTTCAGGCTTTGGATGCCATTTCAAGGCATTTGAAATCATTTTGGCTGAGCAGCCTATCATTTTCTGCACTTCTTTATATGTTTTCCCCTCTCCAATCAACTTTTTAATCAAAGTCCGCTGTTCCTCAGAGCAATGTCTTGAACGACCCATTTTGCTGAGTATTTCAGTGTGAAATGCACTATAACCAGCATGCACAACATTTGCTTCCTTCGTTCCTTAAATATGGGCCATAATTGACACCTGTTTCTTCACAGAATCAATCACCTCAATTGAGCACAGCACTGCTATTATTTTGAACATGCCCCTTTCAATTACAGATTCAATTACACAGAATGAGCAGCATGCATGTCATGACTGTTGGGTCTGTTGGTTTTCTATGACTCTACAACACTTACTAGTGAATTATTTGCCATGTAGAAATATCACTTCTACCAAAACATTTGATTTATAAGGTTAGTGATGTTGGACTGCTATTATTTTGAACACAACTGTATGTATGATATATATATATATATATTAGGGGTGCACAATTCAGAAAATGTCATGATTCGATATTGATTTTCAGGCTCAAGATTCGATTCAAAATCGATTTACAGTATGTTAATGTAGTTACTTTTACCATGTGATTGCAGTAGACATACAATTAAAAATATATATATATTTAATTTTTTTTAATAAAAAAATATGAATCGATTTTTGGAATTCTATGAATCGATTTTGAATCGGGAGAGCTTGAATCGAATGTGAATAGATTTTTTTTGGGTGTGCAAAAAAAGAATTTGGGTTCCAGGGAAAAGAATTGCTACAAAATGCATTTTATTAGAATTGTAAAGTTGTCAAATATGATCGCTCATTACAGAACAGTAAAACAATTTACCAGTGTGTATAATCAATATGTGAGGAAACTGACAGTAACTATGAGCCCACAAGTAACTCTATAACAACATGCAAAATTGGAGCCACAACCAAGTGTGATATTTCATTTTGATTGACAGTGAGATAGATCAATCAGTTTGCATGCAAGTCACGCTTAAACAGTGAGGGGGACGGTGGTGTTCTGCTCAGACTGCTAGGGTTAATGTTCTTCTCACTGACTGTCCCACCAAGTTTTGTTCTCCAGGTCTAATGAGCCAATATTACAGTGCCTTCTTTACAGTATCAGTGACCTCATACAGTAATGGGAGGCCTCTACTAATGGGTTGAAGAGATCCACGCATGAAATCATGTATTTACCGGATCTGGCTTCAGTTTTCCTAGACCGTATTATCTTTCTCATCGGTTGGGGATGAAAATTCTGCAGA
Source organism: Sander vitreus (assembly GCF_031162955.1). Lineage (NCBI taxonomy): Eukaryota > Metazoa > Chordata > Actinopteri > Perciformes > Percidae > Sander > Sander vitreus. Next base: position 17,637,036 of record NC_135872.1, read on the forward strand.
TGGAGTTGATTTCCTGAACATGAGCCTAAGTCTATGTGACTAAGTGAAACAGTGAAGGAGAGCCTGATGCTAATCTCTGCCATTAGCGTCATTGTTTTCGTCGCCGGTCGGCTGCCTGGTTCTTCTGGTGACATCACGTAGTTGGGTGATGGATCGTTGAGATCCGGGTGGCCCGAAGAAAAATAACATTGTTGGCTTTCTCTGGCAGCAGCCGATAGTGGAGCAGGACCGCCAAGTCACTGCCCTCCTGCTCCAGTTGTGTGGCTGCGGCTGCTTAGACGGCACTTTACTTTACTGCAAGTCTGCAACTTAGCTTACAGTGCTGGCGGGAATGCCTACAATGATTCGTTGGTATTGCAGCCAGAAAATCAGCAACAGATTTTCTTTACGCAACACAAAGCATGGTTGAAATTGGGATTGTTTTATGATACATTCGGACTGTTTTATTTTATATTTCTGCTACACTGTGAATGTAAATAAGTTTAACCTGTGAATTAAGAGCCATATTATAGGGATCACGGGTAGTGGAGTTTTATTTATTGTGAACGTTAACTTTGAGGCTCTGATTGATGGATGGATGGAATCTGTTGCGGCTTTTCCTAAAGTTTCTATCATGGTCCATGTTCATGCAATAGTCTGACCCAGGATGCTGTTCTTTGATGTGACTGGCCCAGAAGCTACTGTAAGTCAATGTGCCTGTTTACTGATATGAAACACTTTAAAGAGTACTCCACTAATTTAGCATTGCACTCCAGTAACATTGTGGGACTCAAGATGGACAGTGTAAAACAAAAGGATCGATGCAGCACAACAGATTCTTCTTCCTTGTCAAAACCTGCCGCCTACATTAACCACGATGCAACCTGGCAGGTGACAATTGACTCTGGGATATGGGCGTGTTATTCTAGCAGCGGCTAATGTGGCCTTGATCCGCCAGCCTCAAGCAGCGATGCAAAAGCTCACTTCTTTCTAACTGCACACCCCCAGATTGTATTTATTTTCAAAATTGTAGCCTTCAGCCCCCACCGACACTGACTCAAGTGACAGCACTTGAGCAAATTTATTTTATTTAATATATTGCCTCAAGTGTTTCAAATATTTGATTTATAAGATGTTGTGCAGCTCCCTCTGAACGTACAAAAGGCTTTATACAACTGTATTCACCAAATGCAGCAGTAGTCCCCTGGAAACAGACTTTGATGTGTGAAATCGGTGAAGTCCTTTTAAGTTTATTGTACCACACAAATAAGATGTTCTGCTGTTGTTTTGATAGCTTTTTTTTTTTTTTCCAGTATCAGGCTCTATGTATTATGGATTGGGAACAGACTGTGACTTTGCACACCATGTTACCAACCTTAGAACTGCAATTAATACACACTGTGGTTCTTGACTTTGGGGACTCATTATTTTTTTGGGAATTTGAGAACAACCTGGCTGCCACTCCTTGCTTTTTCTAAGAGCTGGTTTCATGCAAATCCATTTGTCAACTCTGAAGACTAAAAGTAAAAATGCAATTTGAGCAGGGACAGACATCAAACAGGAAAGAGGAAATGTCATCATGCTTTTAAACAAATGTCTGTTCTCCCATACATCATTTCAAGTTTGTTGTTGTTGTCAGATATCACAACCATAATGCTTTTGTTTGACTAAATATGACCTATAATAGGCTGCTGACAGTTAGTTGAACAAGATTAACATTTTGTCCAGTTAAAGATTGACCTGAATCTACACCTTGATTTATAACATTTGCAATGGAACACATTGCAAAATCAGTGAAAAACTGCAGAAATAAAGCAGTGTCACTTATAATTAACACCAATCCAAACAAAATACGAGAGAAAGATGCCAGCTGTTGCGGTATATTTTTCAGTGTGACAGTCCACACCAGGACTCCACAAGCTTTAAATCTTGGCAGCTGAAGGTTGCAGAAATTGTAGCAGACTATCCTCAAGTCAGAGAGACCTCATGTGACCTAAACCTGAAACTTTTGACTTTAGAAAGTGATGATTTAGCCACAGATGGGATTTTAAGATTAGGAGGGCTGAGTAAGGCTTTCTGTAAGAGCAACAATATCTGCAACATCCTGCTGGCGAGCTATCAAAACCCAATACAACAAGGTTAGCAGCATTTTGGCGAGCACAGGGCTAATGGCCCCTAATGTGGTGTTCTCTTGGAGCAGATGGGGCTGTTGGGAACAGAGCCAGACTCACAGAAAGAGGAGGGCAGGCCCCGCCGGGGCCGAGGCCCCGAGTGTCATGACAGGCGTTTAGGGGGTCACAGAAAACATAGTGTGAAATCACTGATATCGTTGTTAATGATTGTGAGAGGTGAGTTGTGATGTGTGCCAGTAATTGTGGCTGGTTCATTGGTTTTGGGGGCACTGACATGTTTGAGTGAGGAGGTCGGGGGTTCAGGGCAGTGCTTAAAGAGAGATCAACATGTCACCTCATCACTGCAGTTGCACTTAAGAACCCCTCCCATCAGACCTAACACCCCCCCACACACACATTTTCACACACACACACACACACACACACACACACATAGAACCGCTTAGCAGACATTTGGGGGGATAGAATATCAAATTCTGCATTTCTCAGTGTCTCTCTGGGCTGGAATTAAGGTTTCAACTCCAGCACAAATGTGCATAACAAATGTGGGATTTTGATATTTTGGACACAACGTTTCTGTCAGTCAGAAATTCTTACATTAACGAGTATTTCTACACTTTTGGAACTTAACAAGTAGACCTGCGGGGCTTATGTGCTCCACAGAAAAAGCAGTGCATATTTGAGAACTTATTAAATTCGGAAAAAACGCTTTTGTCATCAAGTTTGGATGACAAGAGCCTGTACATTTGTGGGTTTCAAAATCCGTATTAAAGGTGATCCAGGAAGGTTTAGTTCAAGTCCATGAATTCAAAAACCTTTTTCATTAATTCCATGCAGGACTGGATCCAGTTCTTTTTGATTAAAGCAGTTTAAAAGTGCGTCACTGATTGTACAGGACAACTTTGCTGTAGCAAACATCTTCTAATATTTAAATTGTTGGAGATAATCCACTGAACTGGGACTCTACTACACTGGAAAACAAAATAATAAATGGGGGGCAAAGTACAACGCCACATAATTGCCTCGTGGGTTTTCTTAATTGTTTTCTCCCGTCTATCCAGGAGTACATGGTTTATCGTAAGCACACCTACATGCGCCTCGACGGATCCTCCAAGATTTCTGAGCGCAGAGATATGGTGGCTGACTTCCAGAGCCGGTGGGTAAAGAGCGATCTGATCTTGTGTGTGTGTGTGTGTGTGTGTGTGTGTGTGTGTGTGTGTGTGTGTGTGTGTGTGTGTGTGTGTGTGTGTGTGTGTGTGTGTGTGTGTGTGTGTGTGCATGAAACCAAACACTTACTTTTTGCCACTAACTAAATGTAAATCCTTTTTGTATATTGCAGCAATCAGTGAGCAGTTTAATCGTAATCCAAATATGTGTGTGCGTATATTTTCTAGTGAGTCCACATGCTCTGGTTTACATTAGTGTGCAGCTCGGAGGCGCCAGTGTTATTCTGTTTCTCGTGTGTGTGTGTGTGTGTGTGTTTGGGGAGGGGGGGTGAGAGTTTGTGGTTTATTGAACCAGCTTTTTTTATGGCACTCTACCGTTGGTACCAAGTACATGTTTCATTTTCAGTTTTACTGCCAGGCTTAAGTTCATGTTGACATTATTTTAGAGGTGGTTCTTAACTAACATTGTAACTTCATTTTGTGCCATGTTACTGTATATGGATATCTGTATTTGTACAGTTGTAAATGATATCTTTCCATTTTATGTGCCTCTCCCTCTGCCTCTCTCCCCCTCCTCCCCCACTGCCCTCTGTAGGACGGACATCTTTGTTTTCCTGCTGAGTACGAGGGCTGGAGGGCTCGGCATTAACCTGACTGCTGCTGACACTGTGAGTCACCGGCACACTGAAGGAAAAGCACTTCACTGATGCGATATCAAAGCTTTATTTAGCAGTATTATGCTCATTTTCGGGTTTACACTTGTATTTTGGGTTTCTACTAGAACATATTTACATGCTTTAATGTTAAAAACCACAATTTTTCTCCTGCTGTCTATCTGAATATCCCTGTATTCATCCTCTGTCTGAAACGCTCCGTTTTAGCGCCATTCTCTTTAAGCCCCCCTCCCGATAAAGCCTAGTCTGCTCTGATTGGCCAATCTTCCCTATCTGCGTTCTCGGAGTATCTGCACCGTCATTGCAGCCAAGAATAACTGTTAAGGGCACTGTAGCGACAATTTCTACCTATATATATATATATATATATATATATATATATATATATATAATATAGTTGTGACATCATACCTGTACGGAAGTCCTGACAGATCGTTTAAAGACACTTGTTTCTGAATAGGGGCTTTGTTCATGTCTCTGTGGATTGAGTGTTTTGATACTTTAACAGTATTAATATAGCACCCTGACCTGCTTTATAATCAAAAAAAGACATGGAAATCTCACTTTTTACAACTTTTTTAAACTGCACTAATATTTCCTAAATGTATCAAAGTGTAGTGTACATTCTTCGCCATGTGTTTTTCTTTTACCAACAGTCAGAAAAGTCATTAAGTCATTAATAATATGTTGATATAATGACAATATAGTGTGTGTGTGTGTGTATATATATGTATATATATGTATATTTATGTGTTATATATGTATGTGTGTGTGTGTGTGTGTGTGTGTGTGTGTATATATATATATATATATATATATATATATATGTGTGTGTGTTTGTATGTATATATATATATATATATATATATATATATATATATATATATATATATATATATATATATATATATATATATATATATGTATGTGTGTGTGAGTGATCTCTCTCTGTCTTTATCAACATCTTTCAGCCTAATCTCCCCTTGTGTCCCTATAGCCCTGTTCATGTGGGATTAGCTTTCATGACAATGATTTTGAATTGACTGTTAACACGGGACATCTGTCATGTTAAATGGCCGTTGGGTTAACACATCCCTGTAATTAGTGTCAGCAATTACGGAGTAGGGGAGTGTTTGCAGCATGTTCGGGCTGTCATCGCACAAATTAATCCATGCGGTAAACAATAACAATACAGCAGAAAAGTAAAGATTAACGTTTTCCTTCAGGTCATCTTCTATGACAGTGACTGGAACCCCACAGTGGACCAGCAGGCCATGGACCGAGCTCACAGGCTGGGTCAGACCAAGCAGGTCACCGTCTATCGCCTCATCTGTCAGGGCTCCATCGAGGAGAGGATCCTGCAGCGGGCCAAGGAGAAAAGCGAGGTCTGAAACACAAATACAGTCTCAATTTGAGAGTTTTAAAAAGACCTCTATTACAGTGAACCAACAAATGAACAACGCAAGTAAATCATACTGCTGTTTTTGTGTAACAAGATCCAAAGGGTGGTGATCTCTGGAGGCAACTTCAAACCAGACACACTCAAACCCAAAGAGGTAGTCAGCCTGCTGTTGGACGACGATGAGCTGGAGAAGAAATGTGAGTGTTTGAGTCATACACTCACAACGTCTTGATTTCATTCTTTTTTTTTTTTTTTCTGTGCACAAAAGCTAACCCTCACCAAAACTATAAGAGTTTTTTTGTGTCTTCTCCTGTAGTGCGTCAGAGACAGGAGGAGAAGAGGCAGCTGGAAGAGTGCAGCAAGGTGAAAGAGCGCAAGAGGAAGAGGGAGAAGTACGCAGAGAAGGTATAGTTCAACATGTACATCAGCAGGAACCCCCTCAAACCGTCCGCAGCCGTCTCAGTCTGCAGTCGCGTGGTTGGTAGAGCAAAGAGACAGCATGTGTAGAATAAAAGAAGAAAGGATAGAACAAATATGGGGTGTAAAGTAGGAAATGAATGAGGTGAGAAGGGAAGGAATGATGTAATAGAGGGAGAATAGGAGCGGCACATAGAGGCTGCATTAACACCTTGCCAGTAGGAGGACGGTCCTAGAAGAAAGACCAAGGGGTTATTCAAATCAAAACGGTTCACCCTCTTGTGAGCATGACTGTGTCAGCAAACTTAATCTGACCATTGGATTTGGATATTTCTTGTGTATAACTGCATCCTGATGGCTAGAGCTTAGGCCCTGTTTACACAACAACGCTCGTGGGGGGGGAAACGACAAAATGTTTTATCAGATGTGCCTTTCGTTTAGACGGCGACGGCGTTTTTTGGGGGCTTAAAAACGCAAAAAAGTGAAACCACCCTCCAGAGTGGAAATCTTAAAAACGCTCCACCGTCGCGTTCCAAAAGTCTGCTCCGATCTGCTCACGGTGGCTCTCGTCACAGGCATGCGCCAGTACAGGAAAATAACAACAAACATGTCGCATTATTTCCATACGTCGGACCTCGTTCACTTCTAATGTTTCAACACCAGCCTCTATTGTTGTGGTGGCCGGCGACCCACTACGGGTGCACGATTCAGAAAACGTCACAATTCGATATCGATTTTTAGGCTCAAGATTCGATTCAAAAAACGATTCTCAGCTTTGATGATATTTGACTTTTACAGATGGCGTCTTTCTCGTGTGGCTATGACGTCCCTCCAGGTACAGGATACTGCTGAAGAAATTTTCGGTCCATATGTCTATATATTTTGACTGGCAGGACTCCCAGTCCACGCCCTGTTGTGCCTTTGTGGCTTTGTAATCTAAGGTTGTTTGGAGCGATAACTCCACCTCCTCGTCTGTCCAGACAAAATTGTCAGCTTTTGTTGTTCGCGTCGCCATGTTTTGGTTTCGCGCTACTAGGGAGAGAAGTAGAAGGAAGGTTCTACGCAGGACTTGGTGGTGTTGTGTGGCAGTGCTTCACACTACCACCTAGCCGCCTGTTGTGCATACTATATCAAACGCAGATCCCCCCCCCCCCAAAGCGCTCATCTAAACGCGGAATAAAAAGTGAGAACGCAACGCCACTTTTGCGTTTTCTCTTCAGATCGTTTCCGTGTAAACATAGCCTTAGCTAGAGAAAATATTCAGTCACCAAAAACTTTTTAATGGAAGTCCAACCAATCACTTGCGATACCTTGTCATGGACTTCAGTAGTGCTAGATGTGAGGTCAGGGGCTCACCAGCATCATTAGATATCATCCTCTGGGGACCTTATCCATACTAGATTTCATGGCAGTCTGGCCCCGTACTTGCTGAGTTATGTCTCTCTCTAGACTTGAGTTTTGGACAGACACTCGACACAGACGTTCTGAGTCCTTGCAGACGAGACTAAAGGATGTGGGATTCAGCTGCGACAAGCAACAGAGTGGCTATGAAATGTATGAAAGCTTACCTGCTCCCCTCATCTGTTTCAAACCAGCAGCAGAAGAAGAACAACGAGGAGTCCGAGGTCAAGAAGAAGAGGGAGGTGAACCTGGTCATCTCTCATGCGCCCTCGGCAGACAACTCCAACCTCTCTGCCGACGGAGACGACTCCTTCATCAGCGTCGAGATGGACTCGGCCATGCCCAGTCCCTTTAGTGAGGTGAGAGATCCAGGGGGAAACATAGAAGGGAGGGAGTGTCCTTTTATGGAGGAGGAGGGAAATACTGGATATGACTGTGCTTTATGGTACAGAGGATGGTAATGGCTGCTCTAAAGAGAGGCAAAGTCCCTCCCCTTTCCAGTGGACCACCATGGGACCATAATTCGGAAAAAGTATGTACGGTAGTGAATGGGGAGAGACAATTTTTTTTATTTTTATCCCATTTGAACTGAGCCATGGATTGTCACGTTTGTCAATTTAAAAGATCATTTTGCAAGTCAAGCAAGTCAGTTTGTTGTAAAACTATTGAAGTATAAGACTGTGAAAATGCGTATTTTAGAAAGACTACAGACTTCAAGTTACTCACACGAGCAGAGGATCGTGCTCGTTCTATCGCTTCCCAGGTGATAAAAAGACGCCAGATACAACACATCAGGTACGATAACGTTGCATGTGTTGTGGAACATAGCTAAGCTAGGTGGCGTAAATTGTAGTGTTTGGTGTTTTTAAGCCCCCAATGTCGCCTCCCAGGCAGCGCTGCCTGGAAGGTGGCTAGGATTAGGCAATGGTTATTATGCTTAGGGTTAGGGCATAGACAGTAAAATGAATGGACAAAGCGACGCCATAGACTTCCCACGGAGACCAGTGGAATCCATTAGAAGCACTTTTCCGGTGATGGCTGAGCGTTACTGCGCAGTCTCAAACTGAGCTTGACGACGTAGATGTGACTCGAGCAACCTGTCTGAAAGTTGTAAGTCTTCTGGTAGCTGTGCCAAGAGAAATCTCAATCATTCCCAATCTTGCAGAGACGGAGAGCGTAGGTATATGTAAGGAGATAACATAGGCACAGGCTAGTTATTGCTAACTAAAATGCTAGTTAACATTAGTAATTAAACTTATACAGCTAATGTAAGTTGAAACTGCCTGCGAGCTTCTCCTGCCTATACGGTAATTCCTCTACTATGCGACAGTAAGTCGCGTGGTTATGACACAATCGTTAGCCTATTTTTATAAAAAAAAATGCTGCTGCAGAGCCATAACGTGAGGTACAAGGTAATGGAGCCTTTTATATATTGTCGTGTTTCTTTAGAAATAAAGAATGGACAAATAGTGTTTAAACGCTTCAGATGTAAAGTTATTCGCTGTCAAAGTGACGCCAAAATGAATGGCAGTCAATGGAATGCTAACGGCAGGTGATGGCCTATTAGCATCAAAATGGCACCATAGGAGGTACGCTTTGCGGAGGCTCGCTTACCCCCTTGGGTTAGGGTTAAGGTTAGGGTTAGGTGCCTTGAAGTCAACGGTTGCAGCGCTGCCTTGAAGTCAACGTTGGGGGCTTAAAACACTATCGAGCGTAAATTGTGGGAGACGAGAGAAGTAGTTCACTGAACGGTTTCACACAAAACTAAGTGGTACTACAACAAACCTACAACAAACTGTGACTTGCTTCACTTGCAAAATTATCTTTTAAATTGACGAACATCATATGGCTCAATTCAAAACGGGATCAAAAAATGAATTGGTCTCTCCCCGTTCACTACCATACATTTTTTTTTTTCCGAATTAAGGTCCCATGAGGTCCACCGGAAAGGGAGGGACATCACCTCTCTATTAGGACACTTTGGCATGAATCCACAAACTGTCTCCTCTTAATATTTCATTTGGTTGTTGTTATTGATTCCTCTGTTACCATGTGTTCCTTTCTTCTTTCCTACTATCCTTCTTCTTTCCCTTCTTCCTCTAACAATTCCTTCCCCTTTTCTTTCTTACTTTCTATATCCGATCTATTCCATCCTATGTTCTCTTCTTCCTGTGCCTCCTGTCCTTCGATGCTCCTTTCCTTCTCATCGTTGTTCCTTCCATCGTTGTTCCTTCCATATTGTTTTCCTTTGCTGTACCGGCCCGGTTTCCTGTTGTTCCCTGTGGTGCTGACCCCCAGCATGCGTGCATGTCTGTGTGTGCTCCTGTGCCCGGCCAGATCTCCCTGAGCAGCGAGCTCCAGCCCGGCTCGTTGCCCCCGGACGCCGACGCCGATGAGAGCAGCAGCGACATGCTGGTTATCGTGGACGATCCGGTGTCCTCTGCGCCGCAGTCTCGCGCCACCAACTCGCCCTCCTCTGTGTCTGGATCAGTCTCTGACAACATTAATGGTGAGAGAGCAAATAGACTTTAGCTGACCTCTGTCCTTGATGATTGAGTGGAACAGTGTACTATATAGTTGCTAGTTTATTTCAGTATCAAACCTGAAATGATTGATAATGGGATAATGGGGAATGGGAAATATGTTGGAGCTGAAGACCTGATTTTAGCTTCAGCAATTGCAGTTTGTAAAAATGTAAATGACATCTTCGCATCAACCCCACTACATTTAACTAACACATATAATTACCATTTCATTTGCAGATTTAAATTTTATGTACAAAACATATGATCAGTTTATAAAAAAGTATATGAAGTAGTTCAAATTAGCTCCAGCTCGACCACTACAACAATAAAATGCTGCTTAATAAAACCCCAAAGTGTAGGATATAGTAAATGTAAATAGTGCATACAAGTATTGTGCCTTCTGTAGGGATATATAGATTTTTTTGGTGCCATTTTAGGCCTTTATTAGATAGGACAGCTTTAGACATGAAAGGGGAGAGAGAGGGGGAACGACATGCAGCAAAGGGCCGCAGGTTGGAATCGAAACCTGCGACCACTACGTCGAGGACTAAGCCTCTGTATATGGACGCACACTCTACCAGGTGAGCTACCCAGGTGCCCAGGGATATTCTCTATTTTATTTATTTATTTATTTTTTTTAACAAAAAGGCACATTCAATCTTTTCTAAAAGCTCCAAACTTGCCACATAAAAGCTAACCTGTGTTATTTATGAGGCAGTATTATCGTGTTGGAAAAGCAAATCTGTGTGACTCGCATGAAGGTCATTACTGCACACAGAAGTCCTGCTTGTTATGTTCTCTCTACTGTCAGGACTTTTAATGTGTTTTAATAGGCTTGAGTCCATTGAGACAAGTAGTCTGTTACCTCATATGTATTATGCAGACGATTATTTTTGGGTTTTTGGGTTTTTATTTTGACTTGGCGTCAATGTTTCGGTATGTTCCATACCCAGATAGACAGTGAGCCTATCGTTTGTATTGCCTGTACAGTATATCTGTACTTTGGATGCACTGCAATAAGGTAATCCCTCCTAAATACATGCTGCTTTGTTAAAACCCATTTGGGATTTTTGCCGGCATGCTAAGAGGCTCCTTCCAGAGAGATTATTAAAAAAAAAAAAAAACGTTGGTGCTTTCAGAGATGCGAATGACGTTATAATGACTTTGGTTTTGGTTTTTGAAAGACAGAATGAAGGTTGAAGCCTGGAGGGAGGGTAAGAGTGAGGGATTTGTAGAGGGTTTTCATCGGTGTCTGGGTGTTAGTGATAGGATAGGTTCTTTGGATGGAAACATGCAAAGAAAACGCAGACCGGTGGAGAGAGTAGGGAGTCGGAGAGAGGGGGAGAAGGTATGGAGGGATTAGGCACATTACCATTGAGGCGAACACTGGCTCTAATTCTGCAAGCAGTATGGAAAATGAGAGCAATATTTTGGTTTTTGCCTGAGACTGTACTTAGGGTAATGATGCGTAATGATTAATGTGTAGTAATGTTTCTATATTACAGGAAAACTATCATGTCAGTATCTTTGAAGGACTGGGTAAATGCCAAGCCAGACGGAACATCTTTCTTACCGTGCTGTTAATTCCCGCCGAACTTGATTTCTGTATCGTCTGTCTGATCTTCTTCAGGTGTTTCGGCCTCGGAAACGATCAGTCCCGGCAGAGGCAGGTCTGGGCGGAGTCGAGGGCGGCCTAAAGGATCAGGAGGCGGGGCCAAGTCTGGAGGGAAAGGACGTGGCCGCAAGTCAACAGCGGGCAGCGCGGCAGCCATGGCGGGAGCGATGGCTGGTGCGGCAGCTGCGTCTGCAGCAGCTTATGCTGCCTACGGTTACAGTGTTTCTAAAGGTGAGCGAATGTTGTATACGCTTTCACACGAATGCATGCCCACTGGCGGGCCACGTCTGCCCTGCACAGAAGAATGAACACAAGAATGTAGTATTTAACTTCGGACACACTGCTAGTTTCCTCAGAGTAACCATGTGACTGTGACCGTCCCTCCTTCCAGCAGGCCTTGCTGCGTCCAGCCCCCTGCAGCCTTCCCTGGGCCGGTCTGGTACCAGCCCCGCCTTCAACCCCAGCAGAAGCTCCTCCCCCCAGGCCAAAGGAGGCGCCTCCACCCCGAGCCCCAACAAACAGCTGGCCCACAGCCACCACCACAGCGGCCACGGCACAGTCAGGAAAGGCAAGGGCCCCGGTGGTCCCGGGGCTCGATGATGCACTCATACACACTTGAATGTGCCCACACACACACACACACACACACACACAGAAAACTGACCTTCTCTCACTGTGATCCCCACAGACGCCCTACACCTAAACTAATAGGGATTACAGTACATATAGTAACATAGGCTCACTACATGGAGGACCATGCTGTGTCTGCTGGCTCAGCAACTAAAAGGACTGTCTTCACACACACACACACACACACACACACACACACACACACACACACACACACACACACACACACACACACACACACACACACACACACACACACACACACACACACACACTTGAAGGTACAGTCCCTACCAGCCTCTACATTTCTTGGTTCCGTTTTATTTTAATGTGTCTGGGTCAGTGGACAAAATCTGCCTTGAGTATTTTTGTTTGCATTGTGACAAGAGTATTTCCAAGTGCTTTTTCGAGAAGACAGACAGTACTTTTTTATTCATGATGACAGGAAACTCTTTTGATTTGCTACCTAGCTATGATGTTACAACAAAGAAGTGAACCAACACATGTAGCTTAAAGGGCTTTGAAATGTTTGCCAGTTTAGGGAGGCAAAGGAGTTTCTGTCAAATGCACTGAGCCACGTCTTCCATTTTTTGGGTGTTATTGATTCTCATATTTGTACATTAGGTTATTTAATTGTCCTGTAGATGTGCTTGGCGCAAACCGGTGGACAGTTCTGCATTTCACAGAATTTAATGTGAACCCACACCTTACCAACCCACACTTTACCAAACAATACGTCTACAGCTTTTCTACTAAAGCTCATATTTTTGTAATAAAAGATGCCAGTACCCATACCAAACATGGCAGGTCTTAACATTTTGAAAAATATTTGTCCATAAAATGTATTTCCCGTGCAGACGGAAATGTAAATCGATGATATATTTTTTGTCCAATGGGAAAATGAATGAATGGTTGATGTGAACATGATAAATCAAAATTAGGGGTACTGGTGGATCCGGCTATGCTGCTAACAGTAAATTTATGAATTCACTCAGATTATTTGGTTGTCTATATTTAAGTTATTTGAGTTGTGTTAAAATGGGCAATTGATGATAATTGTGAACGGGGTATTCAGCTGTAAAACAGTGTAAATTGTACTGAAGCCATTTTTATTTTTCAGAAATTGTTTTTTTTTTTTTTTTGTGATGAGGAGTCTGTGGTTCTCTTTGATGTCATTGATGTTTTAGGAAGAAGAAAAAAAAGTTTGCATCAGTGTCCTAAGTTGAGCACTACGTCTGTTATAGGTTTGTTTGTTTGTTTTGTGTTAATAGTGTGATTAAAATATGATGTTCTATATTGATGTACATAATGATGAGAGCGACATTTCCTCTGGCTTTTCCCTCATTTGCCTGTCTATTTTTATAGGTCATGTGTACATATGAAGAAAATGCATCTGCCATTTTACTAACAGGAGGAGCCGATTGAAAATAAAAGAGTGCTAAATTAGCCGTTCTGCTTATTTTGAATTATTTAATTTTTTTGTGCTCATTATACTAATACTGCTCACGTAAATCTGCATTGTCGTTTAGGATGATAGTTTAGCATGGGGTTTGTAAACTTGGCTCCATCATCCACCCACAAAGGATGGAAAAAATAATGCAAACATGAACACTATGTTATGTAAAACACCTAATAGGGAGCGATTGTGTAATGGGATACGTAAATGTTTCTTAAAGGTCCAATGTGTCGGAATTTCTCCCTTCTAGCGTTGAGATCATATATTGCAATCAACTCTCTGGCACCACGCTGTTCAAAGTACGTATTACAGCTACGGTAGCCTTCACGCTTCAAAAAGCCGGTCTCTTGCTCTTTTCAATATCCTTTTTCTGGGCGAAGAAGAAGACTCCTGTTCCTGAAATTTAGATTTTGAATACGTGTGGTCCTCCATGTTTCCTTCTTCAAACTTGCCGGGGGCCGGGAAGCTACGATATCCATTAGCAGCACCTGGTGAGTTTATCATGTGACAGCGAAAACGCGAAAGGCGGAGCAGTATATCCTGTATGTCCCTTACCGGCTAACGTATTTCAAGATGGCGCATGAATATGGAGCGTCTACCCCAGTTTATGTGAATGCAAATGTAATATTTCAAGGCAAAATGAATACTTGGAATTGATGGTGGTGGTAAATATTCATGAAAAAGGACAAGTTTGTGAACGGGCAACACAGATTTTGATAATGAACAACTAAACACGTTACACACTGGACCTTTAAAAGAGATTTTAGTAGGCCACAAGTTACGATTTTGACTTAGTTCTGATGAAGCTGGTGTTTGGCACCCAATACACCTGCAGTCATATATTTTTAGAAAATGTTTACACACTGAAATTGGAACCTTAGATACAGCAGATTTCCAAATCTCTTCACCGAGCCTGCAAAGTACAACCACAGTTGTCACTTTGCATTCTGTTCGAAATCGCACTGTTTTGCAAAATACAGCACACAGTTCTCGATATTAAACATAAAAAAAAAAGCATTTCAAATAAAATCTTATTTGGAAGGCCCCCCCTATGCACCCCCAGGTCACATCCAGTCCAAACGTAATTTGCTCACAGCATTTATAGATTACATTAATCAAACTGTAGTCTTTCCAGAAACAATGTCCCTGTTCCTCAGGATGATCTACAGACCTCGTTGTGGACAGTTTTCATTGGAACTACTTTCTATTGAAGAAATAGTCCCTATGAAAACTGTTCACAGTGAGACCTCAGTAATTGTTTTTGGAAAGACATGTTGATATTGAGTTTTCCTAATGTAGTTTGTTTTAGTGCTTTGAGCAGCACAAACTACATTCCATTCACCTCCATTGTATCGGCGATGGAGGTGGAAACCTCAAAAGGCAGATATTCAAAACCCTGGCTCTGAAACTATCGGCAAGGCTCAATAGCACTATTGAGTTTCTTTCTAAACCAACAAATTCATTGTACATAACGAAGTCTTGGCATTGATAAAATGTATAGAAACAATTGAATAAAAGCAATGCATTTGAAATTGTGTGGGTAAGAGGCAATACTCTGAAGTGCACCTGAATTCATGTCAGTACGATTTGATCTCGATGAGCGCCTCAGCAGCATGTTCTTCCTGCTGCACTCTGACATGACCACTGCACAGACTGTAAACACAGGACTTCCAGGTCTGGGCTTGTTCCCGGCCAGCGGTTATATAAGCCTCTGCAACTAGATAGACTCTTGACTTGAACCACTTCCAAGGTACAAACTGCTCCGGTCAACGTTTGGGAGTGTCCAATGTATGTTTGTATTTGTGAACTGTTCCAAAAAAGCAGATTTAATGAGTTATCTGGATAATGCTGTATCCAAGTACATTCTGCAGTCAAACCTGGAACAAATAGTCAGGAAGGTTATCGAGCAGACTGCATCTCAGGAAACCTGCTTCTTGGAACAATCCCCAGGCCTCGTATGGTTGTCAAAGGTGGCATGTTTATATACAGTTGACATATCCATATATGTAATATGTGCAAAGAAATCTGTGGTGGTTCCCAAACTGTTTAGCTTGTGGCCCCTTAAACCAAATCTGTCTCTCTCATCACAGGTTTGACCGACAGTTTCAACATGAGTGATTTTTCCTTCTCAGACGGTTTGATTCCAAGGATTTTAGAGGCCTAAGGAGGTGAGTTTTCAGTAATTCTCAAAAAAAAAAAAAAAAGCACCAAATAGAGAAAAGTCTTTTGCAATTCCCATAATCATGGGGGTTTAGGTCTAATTTAGCCTCTGTGGCCTTTCCATGGATGGATGGAGACATCTCCAGATGTATCATTTTTATATTGCCAGCATTTTATTTCCCACAAACACAATAGAAAATGGGTTACTATAAACAAAGCTTCACTGGAGTGATCTGAGCCTATAAACCACGTCATTTAGGATTTGTTTTGTATGAATGGGTTCGCTGGCACTAAATTTATAAAAGTTAATGTTTCAAAGAAAACTCATCCCACTGGCTCACATCAGTTACTGTAAGGCACAAACAAATGAGTTATTTTAACTTTTTATTGGTGTTTGCAACTGTTTAACAAGTAACTTTTTACCTTTGAAAAAGAAACACATTGTCACTGCAGCCATTTATTGCAAACAGGTTTAACTACCACAATTAATTGCTGTCCCGTCTGTATGGATTGGACGGAATCTGAACTGTGCAAATAAAAATAAAGTTACGTGCCTTTTAAAAAAAAAAACAACCCACACCACACAAATGTTTACAGTCAACAATTCATCACATTTTGTAACTGATGTACAATCATGTACCAGAGTAAATTTACAATGTGAACATGAGGTCATGCTTCTGAAAAACAAAAACTTAGTATCGTGCTTCCCTTTTGTTGTCACTTCAGAAGTATTCGATGGATTCAAGTACACTGGATGGTAGTGTGAAGCTAGATTATACAACATAACATAGGTGGACTGGCATGACCGGTGAAAAGCCGTGTGTGTGAAATGTATTCATCCACTATATAAAAAGATAGTGAGACAAAGGGTACAAGCTACTGGGCTGCCAACAGATAGGACGCCACGGTCAGTGCCGCTTTCTCGATGGAGAACAGGTGATGGTCTTCCACGTGCGGGCAGCTGTTCCTCATGAACTCAGCCAGCCGGAGCAGATACTCCAGGTTGTGGCCCGTCTTCCCTCTGCACACAGCGATCTGGATGCCAATCATCTCCGGGCTGGCTGGCCCCAGGTAGAGGGCGTTGTCGGAGGTGGCGATGTACACCAGCGCCTGAACCGGAGGCTGATTCTCCCCCTCGGGGAAGAAATCCACCATTTTGGTGATGTAGCCGCCACAGACCGTCTCGCGCACGTTGAGGTACTTCAGGGACTCCTCGACTTGAGAGCCTGTCACCTCGAACGCCACACCCCAAGTGCTCGCCTGTAAGAAGAAGAGGAAAACAGAGTTACTATGCAGTGGGGGATTACACTGAGTCTTTAAACCTGGAAACTCTCCTGTAGTTTCTGCAGCACCACTAACAAACCAATAGGAAGTAGAGCTTTCCACTTACGTCATCATCTTCAATCAGCGTCACCACTCTTCCGGGCTGCAGAGAGAGGAAGAAGAAAGGTCACTTCATGGACAACGCCCGATGTAATATGAGCCTAGCAACTCACAAACAGCAGCTGGCTGTTCCAGAGTAAACAGACGTACACCATGTCCCAAACTAAGTCAAGCAAAAACAAATATTAAGCATCTCACCAACACGTCGCTCCCGCGATGGAAGTTGTCTCCGTGCCAGAACCGTCTCTTGTAGCCTTGAATGTAACCGACCTGGCTCCTTCTGTACTTGAAGTCAGGCTTCCACACCAGTGACCCGTACCCGAAGATCCACAGGCTGGTCTTCCCGGTGGTAATGTGTTGAGGCTTCATTTTGATCAAGTGTGTTGACGACGTTAAGATGAATTGATGGGTCACTCTTTCAGTTGATGTTATTAGCTTAGACGACTAGCTAGCTAGCTAGCGTTAGCTTCCTCCGGTCCAGGAGCAGTGGTACCGGTTGGCTCGCAGGTATACCGCGGACGGTATTTGAGCCCAACTGCTTAGCAGTTGCGAAGATGGAATTTCGCAGTTGATTTTGCCTTGCACTATGCATTGCCGTTGCATTAGAGGTGCCGCATTATGCCTTAAAAATCCATGGCAGCCACTTTGGCCTTCAAACCAATGGGGGGAAAAAAAATCAAAACCCGTTTAGGCCAGCTGCTTTGCCGGCCTGTGACATTACGAATTCAAAGTTTACAAATGAAAAGATCGAGGTTTGCTTTATAGCTAACGGCGTTTCAAACACCTTGTGGTTAATCTTCTCCAGGTCAAGAAGCGACGGTGATTTAAAGCCTTTCCCCGATAACATGGCGCAGTGGCGTCTACGTATTTATACCATCCAGGGCAGGTGGGCGAGTCTATACCAGTGTTTTCAACCAATCATTTTTAAGGAAGGCTTGCCCTCTATCACAATGTATCCAATAAGATTTCGGTGCGCCGAAAAAGGCGGGACTTCAAACCAAACCGGTTACACGATTGGCTCAAATTTAACTTGAGACGCGCAGTCATCTTTCAACCTGTTTGGCCAATGAACTGTCACTCCAACTGACTCAACTTATGATTGGTCGCCTGTGTTGTCATTCTTTGAAGATATTTCCATATTGTTCAGATTAATCTGGCTGATGCAACTTCCCACAGCATTTCAGGGCCAAAGCAGCATCCAATACAAGCAACGTACCAAGACATTGCATCAGACTTGGGAGAAAGAGGCCTATATAGGGCGATGTATTTTATTTCACAAGATATGCCACAAAGAAAATAAATTAAAAACAATATCTAATATATTTGAAGGTAAACTTAACAAATAAAATAAATGATTCTGTTTGTGGGAGTAATATGACCTTGACACAGTATGAATCGAAATTACTCTTGACATGTGAGTAAATGAATAAGCATCCTACATTAAATGAGTGAGGGCTCTAATCTAGTCCACAGCCGAAAGATCCAAAGGCAAGATAAACGTCGCTGACCGCTGAGAATCCCTCACCACCATCTCAGCTCTCTGAAACCAGGGAGAGAACTTGTTGAAGCAAGGTGGACATGTATACTTTTCTTTTCAAATTTCATGTATTGTGTATATTCACAGTTTTGTTTTTTGATGAAACTTCCAGCAGCCGGTAGGGTCATTTTAATAGGTCACATGTAATTGGCTGCCTCACTGTTATCATTGGAAATCTTACTTTTGCAGAATCATTCCAACTTTGTAAACACACACACATACGTCCCTTTTTATACGCTTTACCCAACACACATCCTACTTTGGCAGCCAAATACAGGCTCATACAGTAGAAGGAATGGTTGATTTCTGAGTTGTATAACCACCCCAGGTTTAGACTGTGTTTTAGAATTACAGCTGTACTTTCATATGGCTCTTTGTAGTTTGTACCTTCAAGGTTGAAAGCACTTGGAATTGGAAGTCGCTTTGGATAAAAGCGTCAGCTAAATGACATGTAATGTAATGTAATGTGTTGACAATAGGGGTGCAAGATATATCGACTCAATATCGTTATTGCAATATCACATTGCGCAATATTATATCGAAAGTGTCGCGATAAGTATGTGATATTTTGTTTATTTTGTGGAGCGCTGCGTCCCGTCCGTTGGCTGTGGGGTTAGTTGTGTTTGATTTAGAGCCCGCTTGAAACGCTATAATGATCATGTTTCGTTGGCATGTTACCGTGCCACTTGCACACGTTAGTGCACGTCAGCGCACGGGTCCAGTACGTGACAAACCCTATGGCGCGTACCACGTGTGTGCATATTTTCAACAGAGTGACAGTGTAAGTGAAGAAATAGATAGAGACAACAAAACGGAACAAATCAGATAAGCGAAAGAAAAGTTGTGTCCTGTTCTCTTTATATATTTTATACTGTTCTGTAGACATGGTCGTTATTTATTTATTCATGTTGTACCAGTCCAATGTGACAGTCAGTTGAAATAAACTTTGTGTTGTAAGAAAACTTGTTTAATTTGTTATGAATCTATTTTTGATGCGTTTTCCCGTAACGTTTGTAATTTTACATATGTTTAAAAATATCGAAATTAATATTGATATCGCAATATCACATTTTGTCAATATCGTGCAACCCTAGTTGACAACCCATGCACACTTCTAACAAACCAAAGAAAATACAAATAGCAAAAGTAAGAAAAAGGCAATAGTGAATAATGAATTGCCAAAACACTGTCCACTGCAGGGACACAATAAAAGAGAGCGATGATCAGAGAGATGGAAGACCTGATCCAATGTACAAAAATGCCCACACCCTCCTGCTGGATCTGATATAGTGTAATAGCAGAAGCTCATCTGTGGTCAATTGATAGATTATCTATAAATAGCTGGCATTATCGGACTTGATAAGAGGCCAGACAACTGTATCAGCTCTTATAAATCTGAAGCACTTCACAATCCAGGCCTCTGAGCCACCCTGCGTCATGCACAAGCTTCCATCAGTATCTCTGGGCTGCTCTAAGCACAAAGGCCACCAAAAGCTTCACTCAGCCATACTGCCAGCACTGCCTGTCTGCCTGTAATCTAATAGAGTGCGTTGCTTCGATGTTTTGACTAGTGGATTTATCAAATATTCACTAGTCTGGTTGTCTTTGCTGTCAAGCTAATGCATTTAAGATAGATCATCATTCAAGCCCCAGGCTAACTAAAATATGTAGTAACGTGTGGGGACTTTTCCCCTAAATATCCCTGTGTTTCTGCTTGTTTTTCCAGCTCGAACTATGAAGTTATATGGAGACAAAAAAAATATACTGCTCTGCTCTGGCATCACTGCATATATCACTCCTGCAGCAGTGAAGGTGGGGGTTGCTTCTTTTGAGTATGACGTGAACATTCTTTAGGTCAGGAGCTCGTTGCTGTGTTACTGGGACAGCTGAGTGGCATCTAAAAGTAGATCCTGCAGAATATGATCCCACAGAAGATGAATATGACAGACTATGTATCAAATTCTTCCAGTAGGTTTGTCTTCATTATCGATTTATGGTTACATTAACAATAATACATGAGCATGTTTCATGTTCCAAAGTGCTTATGTGCTGCTGATTAATTATGCTGCTTTAAACTTGTACTGACCACCTATTTCCTGTGTGTGGGTTTCTTACTGACACCTAGTGTTAATTAATGAGACCGCTACAAGTGCAGGACAGGGCAAGATTAAAGAGCACTGGGCAACAGCATCATAATGTATTAGTATGACGTGCCCACGCATGCATGTACAAAAACATGCACGGCCACGAGCCAAATAAGGCTTTAAATGAAGTGACAAAGATTTGCAGCTAAGGAAGTTGGAGCTAAGTAGCAGTTTTGCACTCCTGATTGTGATTGAGCATCACCGTTTTTTGAAAAGCGCGATGTATGAGGCCCTTCCACATTCCTCATGAAGAGATAGGAAGATTTGCATTTCAAATCTGCTTCCTGATTCTCCATTCATGACATCAATGTCACACATTCTCCCCTCTTCCTTCTTCAGAATAAATAGTTGCTGATTAGCGCGTTTGTCTGCGCTCTCACTTGTTTTGAGGTTGTTTCCTGAACTCGAGTGCAGATTGAAGAAGCCGATGCGTGAGAATAGCAGTTGGCCTGCGCCGGCATGTTCTGCATTTTATAATCAGGGAGGAAACAGGAACTGATGTCACCGGGTCACAAACAGGATGCTGTGATTATAACACAATGAAAATGGCTGGCCATGCTATGGAGACCCAGAGGCCAAAGAGCAAAGCTCTAGCATGTGTTTGCCACTGCGATCAAGTGTGAAAGAGGGTGTGTGTCTGCTTATAGGTGTGATGATGGTGGGAAGAAACTTAAAGTACTATCAGGCTGGGTTAGGTAACAGACCGAAGCATGAGGGGCTTTAACCAAATGATTAATCGTTGTGATAACATGTATGTTTTTCTGTTGTTGTTTTTTTCACCCACCACACACACAAGCCCTTAGATGAGGATGCCTAGGTCAACAGGCTAACAGGATGTGTGTGAAGGAAAATTCATCCAATTCTCTGCCGAGTGTTGATTGCTGATGATTAGAGGGTGTTGACTGTCGCAGGATTTCTGTTAATTGGAAGCAGGAGAGGTTTGCATTTGATAATGCGGATGACACATTTCCTAAAATGGATTTTCAGACACACTGCGGCATATTTTAAGACTGATCAGAGCGCGATATCTCTTCAACGTCAAAGAATGGTGGTATATAGTATAGTATATTAAGAAGACACTGTGTGGAACAACAGCATTTTCCAAAAGACAAGAAGGGCAAAGGGCAATAAGACTGAGCAGATGGCTCTGATAAGTCACATCATTTTTCTAAAAATCTTTTCACTTATTTGAATTCATAGCAGTTCCACTGGCTCCCATTTGGCTTCCCCTCCCCTCTGGTGCCAGGTCCTCTCCCCAGCTTTGTTTACAGGAGTGGGTGGTACAGAACCGGGCATTAAAATATTGCTCTTAACCCTGAAGGGAAGGCGGGCAGTTGGGGAGCCTGTAAGTGCTCAAGTGGGGCTTTTTTTTAATGGGAGGAGGTCTGCTCACTCTGTGTCATGCACACGGGGCGAGAGGCCTGGCATATGCTGCTGTTTTTATGGCACTACAGGCTCACTCCGTGCTCCCCCACGGCATCTGTTTGGCTGGCTGTGTGTGTGCGCGGACGCGTGTGTGCGCGAGCATTATGAGGGGTGTGGGGGCATTCCCCTTTGCTCTGCGCCTGGCTTTGTTTCACCATTTCCAGCTTGAGGGGGTGGTATCCGTGGAAACGGATTTGAATTTCAAGCCAATTTAGTGCCAGAAAAAGACCGAGGGGTGGGTGAGTGGGGTGGAAGCCAAAGGCGTTTCCAGGAATTACTCGAAGATGCTACAGTCAGGGGGCTTTATGTTTCTACCTAATGTCCAAAGCATTACATGTGATGTGTGAATGTAGGAGAGCAGCTGGATTTCATATTTATAAACCTGCTAACAATTTAAGAGGTCTGGCTGAGCAATGTTGGTATGAATTGAGTACAGGATGACAATTTCCCCCCCCTGGATAATAATAATAACAAGACACATTTGATCATCATTTGTACTCAATTTCATTATTTAAAAAAAACACCTCAAAAATAATTTCCTTTTCCATTTACTGACATCAAATTAAAAACAGTTTTCAAGGAAGTTTTATTCTTCAGAAGTTTGGTCCTTATAAATATGCATTATATACAAAATAATATTATAAAACATATAAAGAGCAGTGTGTCATATTTAAATTAAACTCTGGAAATAATCATTTAAAAAATTACATTATTGGTTCTGTATTTTTTGAAATTTATTATAGGCAGGCAGTGGTGTGACAGTCTTTTCTCCTTGTTTTTCTTAGTTGGATTGCATAAAAAAAAAAAAACAACTAACTTGCACTTTTCTATGCAAACTTTTCCTTTCTCTTGGATCTTGCTGGCACAGCACTGACTATTGCGCTCCTGTGGTTTTCTCTTCAAATCCCTGTTGATTAAAAAGTATTTTCCTTGATTTTTTTTTTTTGTAGTGCAAATGATCCAAGAACAGACAAGGGCACACATTTAGCATTCAAACCCCCTCTTTTAAGGCTTCTAGTGAATTTGGACTGCATACAATCTTCACCGTTGCATGGAAAAGTCCAACCAGTCATTTTCACGTGATTGACAGTTGAAGATTAGTTTCAGACATTCATAACTCTCAGTGTTTGTGAGGTTGGATTGCGACAGTGGGTGAGTTCGCTTGTCTCGACCCGTAGTCTTGCATAGCAGGCGAAGCTGGCAGGAGTGAGTGTGTGGGAGGGGGATTTGAAGGGGTCAAATATTTTTTTGAACTGATTGGTTGGCTGTCAAAGACATCATGATTATCACAAAAGGCCAGATATGAGGGGCAAAGATCCGCCTTCACCTCCTTCTACTGTCCAGGATGGCTGAGATTATAAATATAAATATTTCACCGATGCTCTGTCAGTCTTCACACCTTGTCTCTTCGCCAGTCCGTGTAACCATTGTCACAACTGAGAGAGGTCCTTCACTGTACATGTTTTGAATACAAACACTCGGTCAACATAAAGTTTCTCAGTTCTGTCTTGTTTTTTTTTTTTGAAGAGCAGAGGTTTCTGCCCTCTTCAGTTCTCAAGTGTTCCAGAGCAGCAGTGGACATCTAAAACAATCTCCAGTCTCTTCTGAGCATTTGTAAACAATCCAGAATATTTTATTCTGCCTCGATTGTGTCTTTTTCCTCTTTCCCTCGCCTTCAGACCCCTCAGTTTATACCTGTAGGAAAGGAGAGGAAAATCTTTTTAGTAAAAACACAAGAGAAGAAAATAAGACAATAATAATAAAACTCTTATAGGTCATACGCTCTGGTATCATCATCATATTTTCCTTGGAAATGGACAGCTTTAAAAATTACACAAAATGCCACAGCAGTAAAACATAGCACCTCTGAGACCAAGCAGAGCCAAACATGTGTGAGGAATTAGTATATGTTCAGACTTTAGGTCATGACATGGCCAAGCTAAAGAATAGCCAGTGTAATTTACAGAAACTAATAATGCAGTTGATTGGGCTTTCCCCCCAGCTTATACCCAGAATTCAGTCTTTCTACCAATAGCATATTCCCCTGTCATAAATGTTGGTGCACTGGTGAGGGATGGCGCACTCGGGACGACATGATGATGCATTACAAGTGGAGGATCTGTGGAAATGCTGATGAAGATGTGATTTTTTTTTTGGCTTACCTCAGTTGCTATGACGCACTCCCTCCTCTCCTCTGCTATAACAAATACCGACTGGTACATGGAGTCTCTTGAGGAACATATCGTTGATATCCTACACTCTGGCTTTTCACTGCAAACACAAATCACACTTTGAGTTAACACAAACTAGAAGCACATGGCAGAGCTATGCATTCGGGCGCGCACATATACAGTGTTGCAGCAGAAAGCAAGCGTCAAATATGTATATAAACTTTGTGTAAATGGAAAACAATGGGTTTACAAGTTTGAAAATAACAGTTGGGGTTCAATGTTGGGTTCAAACAACTGATAGGCAGTGTGTGAGTGAGAGCACTTCCACTCAGCAGGGCTCCAAATATACACCACTATATGAACAGAATAAATAAAGGAAATGTCCTAGTACAACGACACACATGATCATATTTCCCCATTATAGTTTAGTACAAGCATTGTGAATATGGTTGTTCTTACCTGTACATTTTTCTCAAGGGCATTTTGTCTTCTAAACATTTGTCATAAATAAGACTTTTATCCTCTTGTGACTTTTCATCCTTGAACTCCTTTGATTTAGAGCTGTAAGGGTCCAAGATATAGTTTTTATGGATAAAGTTTGATTTCTCGGAATCACAGTCCACCTCCAGGCTCATTTTCTGGTTGGTGTTTTTCAGCTGGGACTCTGGGATCAGGTTGTCTTTCTGAACGTTGGACAAGTTGTTCATAGTCTCCGTGTCTCCCCTTTCTCTTTGGGCCTGCCTGTGGATGTGCCTGAAAGCCAGGCCCACCATACACAGCAGCACCAGCAGCGCCACCAGCCCCACAGCCAGAGAAACGGCCGCCCACTGGAAGCCGTCTTGAATCTCTCCGTTGGTCACGGGAGAGGTGACGGCGGCGAAGAACTCGCAGCGTGGCCCGGTGAAGCCTGATGGGCAGACGCAGGTTGCTGGAGGTTTTCCTGGCCCACCACCCCCAGTACAAACGCCCCCGTTGAGGCATGGGCGAAGGGAACACTCATCCAGGACTCTGTCGCAGTTGCGTCCCCCGTAGCCCGCGGGACAGGTGCAGGTGTAGTCGTTGATTCGGTCTTGGCAGGTGCCTCCGTTGAGGCAGGGGTTACCGGCACACTCATTGATGTTAATTTCGCAGCGCTGGCCGGTAAATCCTGCACGGCAGCTACACACGCGCATGCCACCGTGGATCAGACACAGACCACCTACACAAGAGAGGAGGATGGTTAGTGTCAACAAATACAGATTTTCCAAATGAGACATACAAAATGACAGGCATTACGACATCAGAAAGAACATGATCTCCAAAAAGCTTCCCATGAGGCCCATTAAGTTCACACATCTCCATCAAATCCACAGTGTGACCACAGCACTGTGTATTGTTCTCCCAACACAAGAGCAATCCCAGAGCCCTCCATGTTTACAAGAAGACAGAAATCGAGCTGTGCTGGATATTTGTCCCCTTTCATCAACAACCGCAGCGAGCTGTGGCGACATTTACAAGCCGCTGCTCTGAGCCGCAGAGTGTTTATATGGAAGACAATAGACACCAAGTTCCCACCAATTCCTGTTGTTCCACACTGCTTCCAGTTGCAGGAATTTGAAGGGGGGAGAAAGAGCGAGGGGAAGTTCAGAAAGGGGGGACGGGGGGGCAAAAAGGGGGAGGAAGACTGTACCATTAGCGCAGGGAAGCGACGTGCACTTGTCCACTCTCTTCTCGCAGTTAAGTCCGGTGTAGCCGCGGGGACACTCGCACATGTAGCTGCGGCCATTGTCCTTCTCCCAGCATTTGCCGCTGTGGAAACAAGGGGAGTCGGCGCACGTCAGCAGGCTGTGCTCGCAGTGGGAGCCCTCGAAACCTTGGGGACACGTGCACATGTAGCCACTGTCCAAATTCTAGGGAGAAATTGCATGAAGGAAACGTTAGGCAGACAGTTTGAAAACAACGAAATTAAGCCCAAAAAATGTGAATATTAAAAATGTTATGTATCCGTTTCCAACTCACTGTGCATAGCCCTCCATTCCTGCAGGGTTTGCTGTCACACTCCTGCATCTCCAGCTCACAGTTGACCCCTGTGAAACCTGGCAGACATGTACACGTATAGCTGCCCTGTCCTGTGTTCATACAGGTGGCGCCATTCACACAGGGATGGTGATGGGTGCAGAAGTTCAGGTCTGGGGGAGAGAAGAGTGTTCGTTTACAGGGCGCCCGCAGGGGAAAAAAAAAAGAACTATCTACCCCGGATATGTACAAAGCTATGAATGGAACACTTCAGAGGAAACCTAATTTACTAATGCTTTCAAGTTAATTCAAATGAAAACAGTGTACAAGTAATATGAGAACATCTCCTAAAAAGGAACAGCAGCAGTGGTCTGAGTTGTCTGGTGTACCTTGGTCACATAATAGGCCTCCCCAGCCCTCCTGACAGTTACACTGCCATGGCAGCTGGCAGGTACCGTGCTTACAGGCCGGGTACTTCTTACACTCGTCACAGAAGGTACCCTGCCAGCCATCTCTGCATCTGCAAAATGACAAAATATGTTCCTTGATTAATCACTTATTTATCATATTGTAGATCTTATAATTGTCATGACTAACATATCCGAATGTGGCACTTAAAACCTGCAATTTCACATTTTATTTAAACATGCAAACAGTCGACTTTAGATGAAATGAGAGCAGACATCTATGCTTTATAGCCCCGTCATGGATTAGCTAGTGATTACATAAGAAAGCAATCATCAATCATGCAACCAGACATTAATAGCTGCACCACAGTTGGATACAGTCATTTAATGCTCATATAAATCCATCACAAAAAAAAAAAAGATAAATGAAAAGTCTTTTTTCTTCTTCCAGAAAGCATGATATAAGTGCAAAGTGAAATCATGCATCAGCCCTGGTGATTATGTTTTCCCCAACCTCAGTTACACATCAGTTATTGCAAACAAGACACATTGTGTTTTGTATAACCATGCAAATAATAATAAAAAGCATTGTCTACATTACAAACAATGTGAATGTAACTACACATTGCACCCAGGCAACCAATCATAAAAGGTATGTGCAGTATACTTAGGATAAAGAGTAATAATAGAATAGCACAAAGGTGAAATATGGCTTTCAAGATTTCTGGCAGCCAGCCAACAGTCAAAGCATTTTTTTTCTTGTTTCCCATGAATATCTGTTTCTCAGCACTGTGCGCAGCAACCTTGTCAAACCATGAGATTGTGGGTCTTAAAATGCAATTTTAAGGTTTCAACATTTTTTGCTGAGTGAGCGTGCAGCTTTACGGTGTTAGGTATCTAAAGGGTTTAACCTAAATTTGGGTCAGTTTTAGCGGTGGATATGATGGATTTGTGTCTAAAAAGAGGGCAAAATAGGATTCAGGGGGAATGTCTCACAGCGAGTGGGTGAGTGTGTGAATTATCCTTGCTGGTGAGTGAGACATGGTAGTAACAAGAAAGGAACATGGGAAGCAGAGAAGTCAGTGAGTGATGCAGGGAAAAGAGGGAGGGGAAAACACTTAAATGTCGTTGATTTAGTGAGCTTAACGTCTCTTGCTAAGATGCCAGAAAAGCCTATGTGACTCTTCAAGGCATTACATATCCCGCTGTGATTAGTATATATAAACATAATTTGCAGGAGACTGAGTTGCTGATGTATGACATACGACAATTAACTTGAAAATGGATTTTTAGAGAAACACAACCACGTGGATGTAACTACTATACGTGTTCCTTCCTACACAACGGCCAACACTTATTTCAACACTTCACAATTATTAATACTTACACACACTCGCCAGGTTTGGAGCAGTTTCCATTCCTCTCGCTGCAGCCCTCCAGACAGATGGCTAAAGCAAAGAGAAAAACACAGACATACAGTAAGTCTGCTGCTCTTTTTCGCTAATGCTCCCACCTGGTTGTTTTAGCATAACCGTGCATGGTGACAAATGTCAAATTTCACAACAACAGTTTCACAACTTTCAAACTGTTAACAAATAATAAGTAAGAAGCAAACATTGCAGGCAGCATGTTGGTCTACTCATAAGAAATACTCAATACTTAAAATGAAACATGTAGGCTAGGTGCTAGAAGTAAAATAAAACTGTAGGAGCCCCTCACACTCCATGACAACCAAGGCTACAGAGCCCTCATTTTCTTGAAATAGCCAACTGTGATCCTACTTGTTGAACCGCCACGCCCTCTGCTGTCACGGGGGAAATCGGTTGAGGGTTTGTTTGTCCTGTTTTAAGTGTACCGATCTTGCATGACACTGATTCGCAGGACAACATATCAGGCGACTGGCGGTAAGCGGCCGGTTTAGTCCAGAACAGATGCTTGCTCTCAATAGCGGACAGCTGTCACTATTGTTGTTTGTGGTCTGCCAGAACCATATTTGCAGCTGCTACTACCTCGCCCCCAACAATGGAAGGGACTCACCATCGATGGCGCGTGGCGGATAATAATGCCGCGATTAACCTTGGCGCGTGCAGTCGCCTGAGCTCCTCCTATCAATGCCCGCGCAACCCCTCCCCGTCTGCGGATTATGTTACCGGACACGCGCGGTACAATACTTTATGAAGGTTAGTGAAAAAAACAACAACCGAACTCTCAGTTCTAATGTGGCTGTAAATGCCTTTTAGACATAATTGTAACAAAACGCCAGGTAAATGCACACCTGTGTAAACTAATTGAATATTGACCAGCTACGGAAATCGTTAAGCTAGGAAGTGATCCTTTTAGCCTTTGCAGCTGTGCTCATTAGACATTTGTTTCCTGTTTAATTAGGTTGATTTTGACCGTTACTGCTGCTAATGTGTGCTTTGTTGTGCTTAAAAATTGAGTTTCTTCAACCTCCTAAAGTGTTTAGGCCCAAATGACCAGGCTTGTTTAAGTTGATATATGGGAGTGTGAAAGAGAGGCAAAATTATAGTGTCTGAAAGATGCCTAATCTGTCTTTCTAATGTATATTTTCTGTAGTCACCGACGATTGATGTGTCTGTAATTGCAACACGTGAGCCCATCTGGTTAGAATTTGGCGCCACAGTCAAAATAGCACATGCCATTTTCTCTTTCACCACCAAGTGACATGGATGACAGATCCGCTGTCACCCATGTGGCCACATATCCAGCACATGGTAACTATTACCCTCACAGTGCCTCCTTCCAATTCTACTCTTTGATTAATTTGTTTTGGTGAAAAGGGCCCTTGGTATTGTGGAGCCAAATGGCATCGGGCCTCCTCATAGACCCATTCAGCGATGTCCAAAACATGGGAGTGTTGGTCTATGATTTGGCCAAGTGGGTTAGCACAAGTATAATGTGCCTGTTGTCATGCTAAGACATCTGTCCCTCAACCCATATTCAGTGACTGTTCACAGACCCACAACCAATTACCCATCAGAATTATATGATTGCAAATTATATGAGACTGAAAATGCATTCTACACCAAAATTGCCTGTCAGACTTGCCAGATATCATCACGTCATGTCTTGCTATAGCACTCCACATTTGGTGGCCTTAATGATGATGACCTACGGGTTATCTTACAACTTAATAACTATGAAATCTGTAACTTGTGTATGCTCACAAATCTTTTTTCTCTCTAGGACCTACACTGTAATGTTGAAGGGCAAAGATCATACATCATGAGGAAGTCTTGCAGAAGTAACAATTCTTTTAAGGTAAGGACTGTCTACCCAATCCTAAAAAGAGTTCTTATCATACCGAGCTCCACAGCTAGGCCGAAACAGATTCCACTATCTATAAGTCGTTAGCCAACATCTGGACGACCCTCTCGTGTTAAAAGAAAACACACCAACACTGAATAACTAAACTCCAGTGTCAATTACAATGCATAACTAGGCTGCTGATATGTGTGAATAGGCTTAGTAGATTGCTTACGTTCTTCGCAGTATTTCCCCTTCCAGCCAGGCAGACAGGATAACTGCCCGTCACGGTTGCAGGTGTAGTGGCCAAATCGGTCATCCCTGGGCGCACATTTTTTGGAACAACTTTCTCCATAGTAACTTTCGTTGCAGATGAACCGGTAAGCATATCTCAGCTCAGTCTGCTTTCCAGTCTGCGTATCCTGAGACCAATCAGTTCCTACACCCAGCTGTCTTTGGATGGCCATAAAGCTAATCAAACACTCTGGGTTGTTCGTATCTGAACGAGATAAAAAGAGAAGGAAGTCAGAATTAATGTAGGATATCTAAGCTTTTTTTATGTCCTGGGATGATTGTGGTTTTATGTCTACATCATAAATAGCTTGTGGGTTCAAAAGTCATCCACTTTCGCTTTAATAATCTGCCCAGTACCAAGCTGCATCCCTTATCAAATCCCATACAGCTTAGATGAAAGATAAACTCAGGTTGAAATTTCCTCTTTCTTTCCGTCAGCAAAAACATTCCCAGGCCCAGTCCCCTCTTCCAAAGGGCGGAACAGAGTAAGGTGTAAAATACAGGAAGATGTAGTCAGGGGTTTTTGGCAGGCACTGTGTATTCTCACCAAAGCCCACAGCTCTTTCCCACGACAAAAATAAACCAGAGGAAGTTCAATTGTATTGGGTACAAGAATGAAAAAGGTGTTCTGAAGTTCATAACAAAGGAGTGAATAGGCATAAAAATGTGTGAAATTATGAACAATTAACAGGAGGGAAATGTGGAGTGACTGAGCTGTATTTAATATCCTACATTTATCTTTTTTTGCATGTATTTGTGCAAAATGGTAAACTAGCTGGAGCCTCATGTGTTAAATGTACTGACAGAGCTCCCTCCTGTGGTAAAAACACGTCGTACTTACCTACAGGTAGAGTTCCATAAGGTGAATGCCAGGCTTCAATTATTAATGAAAATGACCCCTAAGGAGAAAACACATGCAGTTCATTAATATCCATTTTAATCATTTTTTTTCTCTTCATTTTCTTTTTACAGATTTGATAATTTAGGGCAGAAAGCTTATATATTTTTTTCTTTTTTTTCTATTCTGTTTCATAGACTGTTTATGGTTGAAAAAAAGCTATTTGAATTTCATTTGAATATGTGTAACAATGATCATTGCATGGCCTTCTGGATTTTGAACTGAACCACGTCGTAGCAGTCCAATCAGTTTGTCGACATGAGTATTACCTAATGATATGGATTAGATGAGCGCTCCCAAAATGCATAGCAGTTCCCTAAAACAACATAATAGCGGTGGCTGTAATAAAATACATTAAGTGGATGTACTGCTCCACGCTCTTACCGGCCATCCAAAGGTGAACGGTATCTGAATCGGTCTAGGTAAAGTGCCACTGTCCTTGGCGCTGAAAGAGTTTGTCCCCAGCACTGCTGTCATTGTACTTCCAAAGATGCAGTCACCTGGCGAGACCACAGCCTGATAGTTCTTCAAGCAAATTCTAAAATAAGTCCTGCAGTTGGGTTTGCACGCGTTTCCGTTTGCCAGCAAACCTTTGTGATTTTTAAATTCGTGGAGATCAAGCTCAAAAACACCGGATCCAAATACCTAAAAGAGAAGGAAATATGATTTAAGAAAACGTCGTTGCGGTTACAAAGCCTAGGCTATAGTTTATTCTTAAAAAAAAAAAAAAAACATGAAACAAGTGGCTCTTCATCTGTTTAAAACCGAGAGGTCTCATGACCACCGGGGAGATGTGTTATCCTCCTTCATACCTGTGATATCAACGTGGTGCTGAATGCGATGGTAAAGGTGAACCAGGCTGCCATCCTTCTCGCTTCTCCTATGCAGCCGCGTCACCAGCCAATAAAGCAGTAAAACCTTCCTATTCCAAAGTATTTACCCCAAGGTAAACAAATTAGGGGGGAAAAATCTCGTATAAATCCTTCTTCACTCCCAGGGAGTTCTCCTGTAGCTCCTTGTTAGTGTGCGTCTGAAGCGTCCAGAGAAAGCGTTTCAAAGTTATCCAAAGGTGAGGGAAGACCAATATCCACAGCCGTGCTTCTTTCTGTCAGCAGGCGTCCCCTTCTTGCATCGTACTGTACTCCACAACGGTCACTCCGCTGTGTGCGCGCGGCTCAGAGAGCTTGTTTTGGTGCTGAACTTGGTGCGTCAGTGCGCCACGGATGTTCATCACTCGTCTTATTACTCGTGAATGAACCGTAGTGCGTCTCCTCCCAGATATATAGACTTGCACCGCGCTGCTCATTACATAAACTGCCAATCACTCCACTGACACCGCCCACTCCACATATTCAACCCCCTTCCCTTCCAGCCCAACAACAATTATCCAGATTTAATACCCACTGGCACTGTGCTCACTGACCACCATGGATACTGGGCGATTATTAACAAGCCTTAACATCTGTTGACTTATTTTTAGCGCACAATGCGCCCGGACGCACATTTACACATTATGGACAGTGAGTGAGGACAATTAAGGAGAGCCGAAACTTACGAGGATAGAAAGCAGGAATTCAATTACTTTCTTACTCCTCGCAACCTTTTGCCCTTGGTTCCACTCAATTGCACGCCTTATTAGGCTTCGCCACAGAGTTGGAGCCGTTCTGCTATTTCCTCTCAGGCCCTTCGCTCTCTGTGAGGTCGTACGTGTCTCCCTCTGGCCGTATCACAAACAATGAAACTAGAAATGCGATTAAAAGAAAAATCTCCCCAGCATTTGTTGTAATTGCCGTTGACGTTGAATTGCACTTCTTTCTTTTTTTTACCTACCCAATATATTATATATACCCCTTAATCTACAAAATGTGTATTTTTTTTTTTACTTTAATATGACATTATCCTTAACACTCATTACGTTTCCTTTTACGCACGGATACACAGGCCTACATTGTGTCCAACATTTTTTCACGTTATTTTGCCGGTGTTTCATCTTGTTAGTGGCGTGTGCCCCCTTCATGCCCACCCATGCGTTTTACGGTTTAAGATGCAGCGTGCCTCCTATTGTTGAGGCGCGTGTCCCTCTCTCGCCCTCATGCGGGTGTAATGTGCGGGAGACATAACTATTCAGCTGTATGCAAATGAGTTCTCTCTCTCTTTCTCTCTCTCTCTCTCTCTCTCTCGCTCTCTCTCTCGCTCTCTCTCTCTCTCTCACACACACACACACACACACACACACACACACACACACACACACACACACACACACAATCACCTGGATCCGTAAAATTGGTTTATTCTTCCCCTTGGCCTTTAACAGCTAATAGGAATGACACGGGGCTCACGCGCAGCGAGGTTCCCGGGATTGAGATAAAAGATTTCATTTGATGGCCTGAAATTGACAGTGATGATGCGAACAACTAATAAACTGACAATTTCTCCCTCCCTAACTCAGTTGGCCACAATGAAAAAATACTTTACACACACTCAAGTATTGTAGGATGCTATTAAGGCTACTGAAACACACAAAACGATTAATAAAACAAGTCCCTTTTTAGATACCCCCTTAAATTGATGGATTTTATTTTACTCAGAAATAATTATAAGGTGGAACAGCCAAAAAGGAAATAGTCCATATAAACAACAAATGAAATGACATACATGCTGAATTGTATGAATATTTAATCACTTTTCCTCAGTGTTTTTTTTTTTCTTTCCCTTTATACATGGCTTGTTTTTGATAGTATGATTGGTTGTATTTGTTATTTGATCGCCCGTGTCTCTCTCATTTACCATCTGGTGGGAGACTGGCAGCTCCGACACACCGTTTTTCTATCGTCTGTTCACGGAGGGGAGAAGCCAATTTCCTCCAACCTGTTCATCTAAATTCTGTTTGGCATCAGTTGTGCGTTTGTGAAAAAAGACCTACATTAATCCAGTAATAACATGCATGCAGCAATACGATTTGTCCACAATTATGCCACATGAAGAGAATACAATAGGCTTCTGTGAAATACGATAATAAGGTCAACTGAAGACATTATCAAGTACCAAAACATGGAACTTTACTGTGATTTTTATTAGTGATATAAACTGTGCAATTGTGCATCTAATATTTTATGTTAATAAGACTTAAAAGGTAGAATGCAAAGATATAAAAAAAAAAACTAGAATTTTCCCCATTGCTATCGTGTCATTGATTATTTTGTGGCTTGAATTTGGATCGCTGTGTGTTGTGATTAGAATCTGTTAAAGTTCAAGTTCGTAAATAATTTAAGTTTAAACAGACATGCAAACTCTATTACTCTTCCTCACGGTATGGGTTATCTATGAATTAATGGCTGATTTGATGCCTAGAGAGTTGATGAAAATAGTTGTAGGGCTTTTTGCGTTGGTGAACTCCACACGATCTCTGAGTGTTTGTTTCCTTATGGTAGCCGTGCTATGCTGAGAGTGAAAATGGAAAGCGTCTATATTTATTCAGTGTTTATATGAGGCCGCCATAGTGGATTGGTTGAATGCTTGTCATATTGACACACCTGTTGTGTCGCCAATGGGTCCGCAGAGACACAATGGCATTGCATGGCTGTATGCCATGCAGCTCCTCTCCGTGTCTATATGCCCTCGGCTGCTAATTCTGTTACTTGTTGACTTTACAGTGATGATGGCTCTTTGTGATTTAATGAAATGAAATCTCAGTCTGAACACAGAATCTGTGGGCGTTGGTCTGGTTTTGATACTCTTCATGGAATAAGTGAACTCATTGGCACAGTGTGTCTGTGCCAATGAGCCAACATCATCATCTGCACTTCTCCTGTTTGTTTTGGTGGCCTGGATGGGTGAATTGAGTTGTGATTGCAGGTTTGCCCTCATTATTGCATCGCCTGTCGTGCCAATAATGTTTTCTAATGGTCAATATTACCTAGCTTATCTCCTTTTATAGCCATATGTCTCCAGTCCAGCTACCCACTAAACTGCAATAAAAAAGGGTGCCAAATGCAGTTTATAGTCGGCTTAACAGGTGAGCACAGCTGATAACACAAAACTCTCATCACTATGAAAAGTAGTGAATTATATGTGAGCCGTATGTCCTTTTCCACACAGCTGAAACAAACCATACACAGCGGCTATACTTAACCGTAATGCTGTCAATCTCAGATGGTCATTGCTTGCACAAGACACACATCTCACTTATTGATTTACCTTAATAGCCTGTTCATTCTTAGATAACTATTTTTTTGTGAAAAATAAATATAAATGGTTTAGGGGTGGTTGAGAGTTGTTTATTTGGTTAATAGAGTGGAAAAATCATAAGCGAAAAAACTTAAAAGCACAGAGCTTCAGGGAGAGCTTAGCTGCTGTCAACAAATGCTTTCTGTGGTTTTATTTATAACATGCCTCGCTGAAAAAGCATTGTATTATTACACGCTTATGCAATACCAGGCAGCAACTGGAGCCTACGAGAAACCAACTGCTCCCATACCAAGGCTATTTGGACCCTAAACCACAAGCTGGGACCATGCATATATTAAAATGTTGCAACGAAGCTCTTTGCTTTCCAGTAACACAGCAGGGTCTGACTGACTATACTTTTGTTCATACTCAAGTCTTCATCCATTGACGTTTGCATGTGTGTGTGTGTGTGTGTGTGTGTGTGTGTGTGTGTGTGTGTGTGTGTGTGTGTGTGTGGGGGTGTCATGGAAGATGAAGAAAGCATCACGTCTCATGTCCTCTCTGCTTCCCCTCGCCTCTCACTCCTCAGAGAGAAAACTTGCAGGTTTGAAGGTCCACTTCAGAACGTTCCGTCTGCTAGACGGATGCCTTTCCAATTGTTTGTGGATTTTAAGAGAGAAAGCCACAGTTCCTGTTCTCACCATTCTGGCCATGTCTCATGAATAAACAGTGATCTTCTGACAAGGAAGTGTAAACAGGTTGATCGGTCAGAGAGCGGACACGAGAATATCTATTGTTGTCGATGGAATGTGGAGAATGCTGCTCTATAAAGTATGAAGCAAGAATGCCGCCATGACGTCAGCTTCCAGTTTTATCACCTGCTCTCTCCGAGTCATCTGAAAAAGAAGCGTGAACGCTACTGTATATGTGAACACATCTTTAATGCAACTTAAAAATGAGTAACATAAACTTTTAGACCAAAACTCTGTTAGGGTGATATGCTGTTTCATTGTTGAGCCAAGTCTTTTTTCATCATTTCAGTCATTTTATTTACATAACCCGAAATGTGACACCCTCTAGCCTCTCAGACCATCGAAATCCTTAAAACGTTTAGCAGGTCAGGGGTCGATGAGACAGATAGTGGGTTTAGAAGTCAACACCAGCTTAGAGGGAGAGTTTCATCATTTTTCATGACAGGGACTATATTTAGGACTCAAATTTGGCAACACGGGGCCTGTAGAATTAACTGACTATTAGGAACGTATTTTAATATCATCCATTATTCTGCAAAATAAATCTAAAAATGATCTTGTTCAACAAGAAGATCAATACCACTGCTAACTCTGGTTGTCCATCTTTGGAGTTGCTGTTGTTGCAGAATGTGATGAAAAATACATCACAAAAAGATCAAAGTACAGCTAACTCTTTAATAGCAAAAAAAACAAACATATTTCATAATACATACTAATGTAATTCTCATAATTAATAATAATTAACATAACATAATTAAACTCTTTGTCATGCAGACAAAAAGCCATAACATGTTCAGTTTGAGGCTGCAGACTGTGAGAAGAAGAATGGAACATATTCTGCCGTTATCAGATAACACATGGATTCATTTAAAGCTTTGACAGTCTTTACATGTCTTAACGGCAGACATGACTTGGACGCATGTTATGGAAAAGTAACAGAAGCACAACAGGTGAAATAGATTTGAACTTCACATTATGGGAATATGACAGCAGACTGAGTCGGCGCTATATGCCACATATCCGTGTCGGTCATATTTAGCTGATCTTGTTAAGCTGGCTGATGGGGCCACCTGTTATATTGATCATGAGGCCCCCGGCCATATTTGCTCTTCGTAATGCAGCTCATGTTTGAAGTCCAGCTGGGCTAAATCGTAAAAGTAGTATAAAACTTGATTTAAACGAAGGGAGGCCACTATGTTGTAGCAGATTGACAGTGACGTCGGCTGTAAGAGCAGAGGAAGAAGGCAGATTTATGTCCTGCTCTTTAGAGGCATAGGTTCAAGTTCCCGGCTGAACGATGGGTCCCTCTGAGCCACACCTGAACAAGCTCCCTTTAGGAAGTCACCAGTGACGTACATAAAAGAAAGTCAGAGAATATCAGATTGGAGTCTCTCTGGATTTCTCATTTGCTGCAGTTGCAAGTGAAGGAAATGACCTGCAGAGGCCGAGTAGGTGGAAGTTGAATAAAGCGTTCTGAAAGCTGAAGTCTTTTATGTTATATTTGATCTGAAAAAAAAATGTAGTTTTCTGTTTTAGGGACCTAACCGGATAAAAGTCCTGACATTTTAATTTGAGTAACTGAAATCCACTGTAGATAAATCCACAAGTTAGTATTTTGATACAAATTCAGAAGTTAGTATGACCTGTCACACACTTAAACAAGGAATAACTCTCAAATTCATTGGTATCCTACTGACATTTTGCCTGTTATATTTCATCTGCCTGCCTTAAAAATGTTCCAATACAGAACATGGGGGAGAACCAGGTTCTGTTTTGGAAATTTCTTGTATTTTCTCTGACTTTTTGGTGTTTACTACAAACAGCAGTGCACCAGGACTGACTAGCCTTTTGACGAGTACACTGGCAACATGAACCAACAGGGTTGTTTAGCCGTGCTGCAAACGACAGGAAACGTGTCGTCATCGGCATTGAAACTCACCTTTTCAGAGAACATCATGATGTGGAGGAGGGGGTTGAGGTCAACAAGTTCACATGGGGTACTGCTGTTTTTTTTTTTAAGGTTTAAGGTTATCTTTTAGTTTGGTAACGCAAAGCACAAAAAGGGTTAGGAAAGAACAAAAGTAGTCTCCGTTGTCAGGCTATACATAATAGATTGGATTTGAGTGTAACTGAAGAGGGGCTTTGCAGAATTCACTCAGGCCACTTATAGTGAAAATCCAACCAGGCATAAAACACTACATTGTAAAAAGTCAATTTTTATGGATTTAAGTAAAACTTAATGTTTCAATTGCACTTTATTTAAAATGGAAGTAAAAATAGATGGCTTCTCTTAAAATTGTGGACTGAACAGATTTTGGAAAACCCCTTTAAATTGGATGTAGTATGTGTGTAAGTTAATGACCTTTAGGTGGGATCGTATTATGGGACCCAGGTGGAAGTGATTCAGAAGTCAGACACACACGCTGTGATTACTGACATGTTCTCAGAGTATATAGATTGGATGGATTTGCTGCCTTCAGCACACTTTAACTCTTGTTGTAGCCATGGAAACACAGTCTGTATAGGCTAAATATAGTGACAGCAGCTCCTGAAGTTGATAAAAAGCATTGAATATCATTCAGCATGAACAGAGAACCTTCATTATTCATTCAGATAAGTGGAAGGACTCACACCACTCTCTGAATTAATGCTGAGATTGAATTTACGAACACGCAGTCCAGGACCAAGAACATAGATTAATGAAGAATCCTGCTGTAGAATAACTGCTTTATCATGTGGTGAATGAAAAACAACACAGCTCTCTTAGTTTGGTGTTGAATATGAAGTAGAAAGTGGCAGTAGTATAATTCTTAATGTGCCTAAAGCAAATTCACATATTTATTTGTGTCCTTTTCAGTTTATAAAGTTATTAAAGAGTTCATATATCGGTGATTTGAAAATGAAATTCAATCACCCATAAGATGAGCAATGAGTGAGAGAAACCACTACACAAATGCCACCTCGGGCATAAATGTCCCAGCGGATTGGTGCCGTAAATGTGAGTGTTTGGGAGTGAGAGTGAAGTGGGTGTACACGGTCTCTCCAAAGCCTTAACCACAATGAGATTAGTGTCAATCGGCAGCATTAATCCCAGTAGTCTCAGCAGCAGCACCACCAAGCTGGCCCACCGTTAGCCGAGGAAAACACCACAGGGAGACTGAAGGGAGTGGGCTGGAGCGACTTAACCAAATAATGGATTAATCAGATACAGCCAGAGGAGGAGATGTCTTTTTGCATAATATGAAAAGCTGGGATATCAGTGGTACAATAGTGTCAGATGGGGCAGGCTGAGTGATGTCATGGAGAAAGGTTTGGTAAAATGCAGTTTTTTAATTAGGGTCCAGTTTGTAAGGGAGTGATCCTAAAAGGGGCTTAATAACCCCATTGACAAGAATACTCTGAACACCCAGACATGTTTTTTTTTAGATATTATATTATTTTTTTGTATTTTCTGTTCCACAACCTGCAACGATTAGTTGATTAATTGATCAATTGATTATTTGATTGACAGAAAATTAATCGGCAACTAATTTGATAATCGATTTATCGTTTTAGTCATTTTCAAGCAATAATGCAAACAACTACTTATTTCCTCTTCTCAGATGTGAAGACTTGCTGCTTTTCCTTCTCATACATGAAATATCTTTGGGTTTTGCAGTGGTGGTCGAATAAAACAAACCATTTGAGTACATCTCCTTGAGCTGTAGGAAATCATAACAGCAATTTCCCCACTATTTTATGACATATTATAGGACAAATTAATTGATAATGAAAATAATTATTAGTTGCAGCCTTAGTGGCATCTATGTAGTTTATGTGTCTTGATTTTAGTTCTTTGCTCGAGAAGCACTAATTACTATTCAATATATTAACATTAGTTTGCTGAAGAGGACCATAAGATTAGGATTGAAAGCTCAGAAAAAGCAGTAAGGGAAAATGTTTAGGGTTAGTTTATTTTGTTATTGGACCATTGTAAGATTGTATGGTTATGGAAAGACGTTTTCAGCCAGTGTTGGTGACCCACACATTAGAAACACACCTATAGTTTTTTTCAGAGATGCTCTTTTTTGGCAAAGCTGTAACTCTTTCGCCTCTCTCTGCTGCAAAAACTCTGTTCTACCCACTGATTCCCCACCAGAGACATCCCCCGGCTCCCGTCCCCTCCCTTCCCCTCCGACGTTGGTACGATCCAAAAGCCCAGCGGTTTGTTTGCTTGGGAAAGGAGAATATCCTCTGAGGTCAAGTCAAACAGGATGTGCTAGAGTGTGGTCCTTCACTCCTATTGGCTCTTTGTAATAACGCTCTCAGTGGGGCTGACACACACATACACACAAACATGTAGGAACGTGTGCGCGTGTGTATGTAAGTCTGAAATGCCATATCGAACAACCACAAACTTAGTTTTGTGAAATGCCTATCTGACAGGCTTTCCAGTTGTATTTACTTTAAAAGAGGAGTTTGTGATTAAAGCAGCGTGCCCAGAGCAGGCTTGTTTGAATAAGTAGTTGCGTTGGGAAAATGTCAAACACTAAAACTAATAAACAGAAACTGCTGCAGATGAAGACACCGCTTAGTGAAAGCAGGAGCGGGACAGCACATCAGCAACCAGTCGTGGCGTACTTGTCAGAGGATTCTTTTTTTTTTGTTAATCAACAATCCTGGAAATGTTTGTTAACTCCAGTGTATCCAAGCAAACATGAGATTTTGTTATTTTATAAAGCATCCCCCGAACTGTGAAAAACCCAGAAATTCTTTCGCCCACTTCAGGCCGAGAGCCAACAGTGTAGGAGAAGGGAAAGAACAAGCAATTACAATTACAATTGTTTATTTTTTGGTCTGTCGTTTTGCTGATGAAGCATTGTCTGAATCATAATGCTTAACTGCCAGATTATATACAACATGTTTCAGTCATACTGAGCTGATAAAAACCACAGAATCCAAAAGTGCTTTAATGTGAACTAGACTTTTGTAAAGTCTATACTATTCAGGAATGGTGAAATGCATCACTCATCCAAATTTCAAAATGCAATCCATGGTTGTCTGAGTCATACTGACTGAAAAATGAAACATCTGGCCTTATTGTGAAATTCTCAAGTGCAGTGGTGGCATGTATTATCTCCATCAGAGGTTTTGTCAAATTCGATCAGCAGTTGCATGAAAAAACAAACATCAAAAATCATGAATAAACAGACATCAGAACAAACGGAGGGAGACCAATCTGGAGTCCTCATAACTACTTTAATTACCCTGATGCCATATTGTGTTTACATGCACACTCTCTGAGTTTGTAATACTCCCCTCAGGTCGCAGATTTAGAGTACCTCGGTTCAAGACCAACAGGGGCAAAAACTCCTTTGTCCCATGTGCAATAACTCAGCTTAATTTGCACATGCAATGTAGTACTTTGTTTTGTTTTTAGAGATTGCTCCAGTGGTGATAACTTGTGTTGTGTGTATTACATACAGGAAACCTTTGTTGTAATCATGTCTTGGATTGTTGCCTCTATCTGTATGTTG
Organism: Sander vitreus; assembly: GCF_031162955.1. Taxonomy (NCBI): domain Eukaryota; kingdom Metazoa; phylum Chordata; class Actinopteri; order Perciformes; family Percidae; genus Sander; species Sander vitreus. The sequence goes on from NC_135872.1 coordinate 17,678,552, forward strand.
CTTGAATGTGTTTCTTTTTATCTTTCACTCCTGACTGCATATCAAGTTTCCAATTTGGGATAATAAAGTAACTGAACTGAACACAGAAACGGGTCTGACTTGGGTTGAGTTGTTTATGGATGTCATCACCCAACTGACACGTTTCCTCTATACATCCCTCGGTGCTTTCATCATTGAAACTGACCGACTGCGGGACACGAAAACCAGTGACCGAAAATGTATACATGACGCATGTATGCAAGACGTGCATCTTCATCAAGTTTTTCTCAAAGTTGTTCTCAATTTTCTCAAAGTAATTCTCAAGGATTATCAATCAGCATCATTAATTGGATGTATCTGTTAAGTGCACTGTGTTAAATGGTGACAATGTGTGCACGTTACTGCTGAAGCAGTTCTGCCATCTACCCACTGCTTGTTTTGCGTGGCACATGAAGGCAAAATAGTGGTCACACACTGTGCCCTGGCTGTGAATTGTCTGCAACATATGACCCAAGGTTTATAGATAGATAGAGATACTTTATTTATCCCAAAGGAAATTAAGGTGTCCAATAGCTTATACACATCATACAGGCACACAGACATATGACATATGACATCCACACACACATACATACTACAAAAATACAAAGGAAGATATCAATAGTGTGCCCTTACAGTAACGTTAGGTTGTAGCATGTTTAAAGGAGCAGTGTGGAAAAAATGCAGAAAGGTGCAATGGTATTATAGTGCAAGATAGTGTCAGTGCAGTGTCAGTTTGGTGGATCAAAGGCAAAAATCAAATGTAAGACTACAGTAATCTGATCACATAAAGCATGGATGAAAGTCATTACCTAGTGTAAAAAATACTAGTTTTATATCTGATACTTTTAAAGCTACAGTTAGCGTTTCAAAGATGGGTTTTAAATATGTCCTTCACTGCATGTAATGCATTTAAACCTAATCTACTTTTATGTAATAGTTTTAATGTCAAGGCAGTTAAGCAATAC